>NC_061468.1:2727272-3030303 GCF_022581195.2 Helicoverpa zea
ACCAAATGGTGCGCCACTAGCCGAGCTCTACCAAATTATCGATAAATTATTACTTCGATAGTGAATATGTCGATACAGGTGTCGACTCTAAATCTTGCTTTGTAAATGTTCAATAACGGATGCTAGGGCTTTGGGTTCTATAGGGTGATTTGGTTTCCAAATTATTGAAGAGTTCATTTTCAATTGTTGCGTAGATTTTGATCAAAATGATGTATTACTTAGTAAGGATAATTTGGATCACTGGACATATTGAATCATTGATGTTCTTCGTGCCATTTTCACTATAAAATGCCTGGATACATTTGGTTGGAGTTTGATATACCAATAGATAAGTGTTGTTATTTTATCCAAGTGCTATCCTATTTATCCCAATTTTTGCTAACTCAATGTCCTTAGTTTTTATTATACTTCAGAAGCAAATCCTAATCAGGTGTCCCTTAATATTCCAGTAAGTAATGTTAATGAATCTTGAAAGATTTGCAAATCCTATCTCTAATCACCGCAAACAAAAACAGTAATCTAGAACAAATCCCTTAATATCTAGACTTAACGTAGCTTTCCGAGATAACTAGATTTTCTGCCGAAAACAAGCACGTTATGGTCTTATCATCATTTATTTTATTATGTACTTTAATGTGTGGGACTCAAGGTCTCATTTCGGATAATTGGTGATTTTTATATTTTGGCACTATGGTTGTAGGTGCCTTTTCGCAAAAAAAAAATATTCTGTTGAACCTAGGTACCTAAGTACGTTGACATAAGCCGGTTATTGCTAATTTTTGTCAACATCATGCAACTTTCGAAATAACAAAAACTATAGTTCGGCCATTCAGAGAATGCGTTCCTGACACGTCGCGATTGAACTGACGACGTAATAACATTCATTGATTATTGATATAATAATGTTGTTTTAATGCTCCTCAATTGTTAAAACGGTAAACAACCAGCAAAAATATTTTTATCGTAACTGCAACGCCATTGCAAAGTTACGTCGTCAGTTCAATCGCGACGTGTCAGGAACGCATTCTCTGAATGGCCGAACTATAATATGAAAACATTTTCAAATCATTTCCCAACTATGTTGGGGTCGGCTTCCAGTCTAACTAAATGCTGAGTACCAGAGTGTTACAAGGAGCGACTGCCTATCTGACCTTCTCAAGCTAGTTACCCGGGCAACCCAATACCCGTAGATAAGACTGGTTGTCACACTTATTGGCTTCTTCTTCCTTTTTAGTACTGTTCATTAGGATCATGAAATTAATAAGATTTAATTACGCAAATACGTCAGGTTCTACTTATTATTCCTTATAGCAGTAATATCGTCATATCGTATACCTATATAATAAGTAATTAGCGTCGGTAATTAATTAATATGCTTCTCTTCATTAATGAGAAACTGTAGGTGGGAGAAGGCTTCTTGTAATAAGGAAAAGTATCTTTTCAATTTACCTTTCAGTGAAAAGATACATTTAGCGTTGACTATGGTTTTCTGAATCCGAGGAATATAGGTACTTTTTTTTAATATAGCCCCATGGTAAGTTATTAATTAACATTAACATATTTATAAATACATATTATAACACCCAGACCACGACCAACAAGCATGCTAATCACACAAATGTTGACCGAACCGGGAATCGAACCCGGGACCTCAGGTTCGGTTCGGTTCAGTAAATAACCGGTTCGGCAGTCCGGCATAGTGACCATTGCGCCGTCTTAAATGCCGAAGATTGATATTTCAGATATAAGTATATCCCTAAATCCCAAGGCATATATCTATATTACGGCTTTCTCTATCTAACTGTGGCATGCATACATGATGCATAGGGGCAGACTGAAGAAAAAATAGATGGATTGCCTAAATTAGCTAGCTTAAAATACGTATAATATGACCAAAAATTTAACAACTGAACTTATTTTGGTTTGCTTTCTCAACTTACTAGTCTATCTAAATTCTAGACGTCTATTTTATAGGTTAATACGAGGGCAGTTTGTACCTGAATCACTTTAAATGTAGGGAGGAACATAACCCTTTCACTTAGTTTTTTTTAGCACCAAGTAAACTCAATTAAGTTAAACTGCCAACCTGGGTATACCCCTAGTTGGCAAGGAAATTGTAACTTTATTATCAAGGCAATAAGATTCTAATTAAGAACAGCTGCTTGCGTAAGACTTGGTGGTACAAGCGAATTTGCTCCTTATGTTTTAAGAAGTAAGGTTCAGAATGGATGTGTGTATGTTTCTGTTTGTCTTGCGTGTATGGAAATAAGGTATGTTTAATTTTTGAGATTGTTTGATATGAAAAGTATAAAGGCTAGAACAGACTTGGTAGGAAAATAGTGACATTCGGGTTAAAACTCATATTTCATGCTTTACTTTAAATAAGTAACTATAAACTTTTTTGATACGGTAACTTTATTAAAAATTTCAAAAGTACCTAAGTAAACAATCGATTTCACCTTTTCAGGATATAAAGAAAAATATCTACTCCAATAATGTACTAAACATAATTCATAAGAATCAATAAATAAGTAGAGGAAAAACTATAAGTTCTTTAAGAAGTATGCAGAACTTAAAATAGAGTCTCTGCTTCCAACTCCTAGCAGACGCTGTAAGTTGAATGTTCAAGGTTTCAATGAAAAACTTTAATGCCAATTACTTAATACATAACGTCGTACCGTATTAAATCTGAACAAGCCGTATAGTAAATAAGGTAAAAGAAGGTTGACTCCGATCGAGAACAATAAATCAAAAGATGAAAATGGTACCTATATCAGTCATTTTCTGTCAATGATTTGATATGATTTAATTTTTTCGGGTAAAAATCATTTCTTGGAGGAAGGCTACACTGAAGCAGCCGCTGGGTCGAAAAGTATGAAATTCACAAATATTTATCGAATTATTTTAAAAATGTTTGTTTCAAAATTCTATAGACCGTTTTTCGATCCGAACAACTACTAGTTATCCTAAAAAACAAAATCTTTCCTACTAAATGCAAGATTTCAAAAACCTCTTGAAAGAACAGTTGATAAGAAACTCCACGGTGTATACTTCTTTGTAAGTATTTTAAAATGATTCTTTTAAACCACATTTACTTATACAGTGGCATCCTATAAGGCCTGTCCTTCGCTGCAGTTGCGAAGGTCAGCACGCTAGGCCTGCGGAAGTGGGCCAATTATGGCCTTTTTATATCACGTCCTGTGCACGATATGTGGGCACTTTATGCGAACATAGCTTAGTAATATATTACGGTGTAGGTTACGGAATTTTATAAATGGGTTATATTAGAGTTGGTTTTTGCTTGCTATGATATCATTTTATTTATTTTTAAGTATTTATTTTGTTCATGTTAAGGCAACATCTAAAGAGACCTCAGTGTTTGTCGATTCAATGTATGCGTAGATTCTATTGAAACTTTGTAAATAAAAGCTCCTTGTAATTTATAACGAAAATTTTTGTTTTCACCACTATTACCACTAATGGCCATTTATTACTCAAGTAAAATGAAGTCTTTGGTATTGTTTCGTATTTTGAAGTCATCATCTGGCTAGCCTTTTCCCAACTATGTTGGGGTTGGCTTCTAGTCTAACCAAGATGCAGCTGAGTACCAGTGTTTAGTAATTTCAAGTATAACAATAATTTACGTGAACCCTTCTGTCGGGAGAAAACCTCCAAATAATTTAGCTGTAATATGAATCGCAGAGCAAGCAACAGTTCATTATAAATGAGAACCCGACATCACCGCGATTAATATTGCATCGTCTGCACTGGGTAGCAACAGGTCCTATTGCTTATGTAACTGCTTTGTACACTTAAAAATAAAGTAAATTAAGGTTATTTTTGTTAAGATTTTCATTTATTCAGATTAACTTGAATAACTTTCGGGCAAGGTCCCAATGGTTAGCGATGAGGAGGATTTTTTTTGACGCATCACTCGCAGTCAATCTATCTATTCTTCAGTCTTCAAACATGCCACATTTATTCATCTTCTCTATAACACACCTTCTAACTTTCCAATATTCCAACCTGCATACCTTAATCTTACTTTCCAGGGTTGGTGCAAAAACTCTTGTCCACTTCCCACTTCCTTGGCGGGGTTTTGCCCCTGCGCGTCGCCTAGGGGCAAGGATGAGTCTATCGCGCTCTTCATTTTATCTTAACTTATTACTAACAAGATTTGCCTCTATATTCCGAAATATCTATTTTTACGACCGGCAGGTTCGAATGCCTTTATACCTAGGTATAATCCAAGAGACATTCATCAAACCTCATCAGGCAATCGCTCTCACTCACCACTGCAACCAATTTGCAATCAATTATTGTCAAGCGAGCGAATAGGAGCCGAGAACAAAAAACCTCTACCGTAGTGCAATACTGGTCCTTAATGAAATAAGGCAATTTTTCACTTCATGGCAGTTTTATGGGGTAGCGTGTATGAAACTGAGGGTATATTTTAATGGTGTTTTGCAGTTTGGCGTGTAAATATTCGCTGGTAATAGACCCTTTTGAGGAGAGACCTTCTAAAGATCTATGTAGTTAATGTTTAAAATCCACCGGTGCTTTATGAAACTAATATGTATTTCTTTCTTGTAAATCCTGTACTTCTTTCTTGCAAATCCTGTATTTCTTTCTTGCAAAACCTGTATTTATTTCTTGCAAATCCTGTTTTTCTCTCTTGCAAAACCAGAGGATAATAATTCTGGTTTAGTCCTAGTTCACCCACTAGAGCTAATTTGGTAGGTCTGTACTTATTAGACCCAAGAATCCTTGGTAGGTTATTAAGAAGGGCTGCAATTCGCTTTGTAGGTTTTAAGCTTCTAATAATTGTATGTTTTTTGTTTCAGGTAAGCTACACATATAACAATAATGTTAGGCCATCATTATCTTCGTCCGTAAGTAAGGAACGTTCTTTGTAGCACACGTATTACACATGAGGAATTCTTGCGTCCCTTCATTCTAGAGCACGGTTCGGTACATCAGAATCAATATGGCTGCATGTTGTGCCAATAAATAGAGTTACCGCATTCGTTTATAAAAAAATACACATGTTTTTTTTTAAATAAGCGTTTTATTGCGTAATTGCGAAGTAATACCACAGATTACTTTAATCGTTACTTCGGTAATCGGTAATAAATTGGAAAAGAAGCATTTTTTTGGAATGACAAGAGATTTCTTGGTACTTTTGTAATGTTCTATGCGAGATATTATTGCAATTAGGTGCTTTAATTCTCATGTTCATAGTTGATCTCGACTCTCTCTAGGAAATATTTATACGAATACTTCAATACGGATTAGTTTACCAAACCTTAATGTTTACCTAATAGAAAGACATTGTGTTGCTGGGGAGTTTGTTGCGCCACTTCTTCTTCCCAGCAAAAACACATGAAGAGGAAGTGGGGAAGGGCGTTTTGGGGGCTGTCTTTTGTTTTTGACGGTCGAAAATTGCTGATTTATCAGCCTATTTTGAATAAACTTTGAGTTTGAGTTTGTCCAGAGAAATATTAAAATATTTTGTCAACAAATAAAAAGGTTTTCCTGATGAAGCAAGCATTGTCGCCATGCTTGTTCTTGTGTCAATACAATTGCCACGCCAGCAGCTTCAACAATCAGATTGCCAGAAATGTTGAAGTTAGCAAACCTTTGGAAGCTTAGCTCCGAAAGCGAATTTTATTTTGTCAGCAAATTGAATTTGAAGAATGCTTCGAATAGCACAATGAATGATGTCTTTTTATTTTGTTTGTTTTATGTAAATTCAGGCCTTTGGTGCTATGTAAAGCTCTCATTGATTTCACCATTCATACAATATTTGTTCCTGTAAAAAATATGGCTGTAAACGCACTGTTACACACACGTATTTTTCCTGTAGAGGACATCATCAATACAATAATTATTTAAATATTTTGAGGGACGCATTCCAGTTGTCCGTCGTTATTACTACAGTTATTGTGTGCCTTAATTACTTTTACTCCATTTACTCCATAACCCTTATAAAGCTGCTACATCATAAGAAAAACTCAATTTTAAGAAGATGTTACCACACTGTGTAAGGCTTACAATAACTCACAGACTTACGCTCATCTTCCAAAACATTTGATAAACAGGGTGCTTCATATTCTAAGCGGGCACCGGGCAATCATCTAAGTGGGCCCTTACAGACAATTACAGGACCTTTCAGTAGATTAAACTGGTAAGACCACTGCTATTTTAAATAGGGCATACAAATTGCCAGTGATTTGCCTCAATGGCTTAGAAACCCTTCGCTTAGTAACTATTTTATTTGAAGCTTTAATTAAGTGACTTAGTTTAGCTTGTGGACTATGAATGGGTCTATTTGAGGTGTCATTTATTTGCCTGCCGGGGCTGCGGGTTGTTCGAAAGAGATACCACGGCCCTGGTACATAAAAGGCCTATGACGGAACACGACGGTTTTTAGTCAGTAAGAGTCTGACACTCCCTCACCGCTGCTAACCCACAGTGGGAGGGGTCATTTGATGATTTTTGACGTCGGAAAAAAAAAAGGTGTCATTTATTTAACTGTCAAATTATTCTTTGGAAAATGTGTTTTGATTTAAGTGGATTTACTTTTGAAAGGTGTTGTAATCGGATAAAAAATCTAACTTTGTTATTACGGCCACATTGTACTTGCGTTGAGTTATTGGTCCCTTATTTCGCTTCTACCTGTACTGTTAATGTAACTATTAGGTCACCCTTCGGGTCCCGTTGACAAAGACCTTTTTATAATCACAGTCCCCAACCTTGATCGCATTGTAACGAGACATCTTGATTCTGTTAGTTTATACAATATTTTGACACCATCCAGTAATGTTAGACCCTTTTTACTATTACTTAAGTGAAACAGAAAAGGTCTTTTTACATTGGTTGGTTTTTAAAAAGGGATAGACATATCAATTGTGGGTTGAAGAAAGGGAGAAGCGTATCGTTGTATTTATTCGCATTCAAGAGCCATGCGTACGCGCCGATTTTAACAGTTCTTGATATATAAACAATAATATTACACGTTGTGTTGGCTCATTCGAGTTTATTGTAAAATAAATGTGTAAGATTAAAACAAAGTCATGTGTAAAGTATGGTGTAGTATAGTGATTAAAAGTGTTTAGTTTTTAAACATGTGTGCCTCGGTTCTAAAGTATATTAAGGTCAGAGTTCAATTTTTTTTAAGCATTTTACCTTACCGACTATGTTTATTTTACCTGTAGGTACATACATAGAGAGAGTCAGTGGCGGCCCTAGGGGTGTGCGAACTGTGCCATCGCACAGGGCCTCGCGCTTGGGGGGGCCTCGCGCTACAACCCACACTAATATAAAAAAAAAATATTATAAAAAAATATAAATCTTGTCCAAGAAAAAAAATGTGCATTTTTTCTTTACTTTTAATTCATTCTGCGTTTACTTTTTGAGTCCTCAATTTAACAAAAAGTTGGCACCAAAGTAACAAAAACCACTGGCTCTCGATCCAGTCACGAATTCTTTTTATTTGTGCTTAATTCCGAGTTTAATTTGAGAGTCCTTAAACCAGTGGTTCTTAACCGGTGGTCCGCGGACCACTGGTGGTCCCTGGAGGCATTCCAAGTGGTCCGCGAAGCTTAGCTTTGACGACGTTGCTATACGTTATCTAACTTAATTTTTATCGACTTGTAATTGCGAGCGGGGGTTTTCGCATGGACGTACATGTATCGGGTGTGTCGTACCTAGTCCCCCCATTCATGAAAATGTATGTTTTCGCTACATTTTACGTAATTTTGGTTTTGAGTCTTAAAAAAGAATTAAAATTTCACGCTCGCTTCGCTCGCGTATTCAGAAACCGTATGCCCTTACCTTTGCATTTGTCAACAAACAAAAAGTTAAGTACGTTTGGGCTAAATTTTACGTAATATTTGGTTGAAGGCCGATAAAAATTTCGCGCTCGCTTCGCTCGCGTATTCAGAAACTATATACGTATTTTGCCATTTGTCAACAAACAAAAAGTTAAGTACGTTTGGGCTAAATTTTACGTAATATTTGGTTTAAGTCCGATAAATTTTCGCGCTTGCTTCGCTCGCGTATTCAGAAACTATATGCCCTTATTTTTGCATTTGTCAACAAACAAAAAGTTAAGTACGTTTGGGCTACATTTTACGTAATATTTGGTTTAAGTCCGATAAATTTTGCGCGCTCGCTTCGCTCGCGTATTCAGAAACTATATGCCCTTATTTTTGCATTTGTCAACAAATAAAAAGTTAAGTACGTTTGGGCTACATTTTACGTAATATTTGGTTTAAGTCCAATAAAAATTTCGCGCTCGCTTCGCTCGCGCATTGGAAACTACATAGGCAAGTTTTTCTTTAATTGTATTTGCACACAACTGCCGACATGCGTTTAGCTTTGAGTAGAACTGACCCAAAAATTCAGATATTTTTTTTGATACATAATAAAGAAATGAGTGCTAATTTAGGTAAACCGATGAGGTGGTCCCCGGCAAGACAAACTTTAGTAAAGTGGTCCCTCATGTCAAAAAGGTTAAGAACCACTGCCTTAAACAAACAATTTAAAAAATTCGCGCTCGCTACGCTCGCGACTGTTCACTTCGCAGTACCTTTCCTTCTAACTTGATTAGAGTAGTTTTATGTCCCAAAACTACGATTTTCGCGCTCGCTACGCTCGCGACTTCACCTTCCACTGTTGTTTCTTATACAAGTTTAGGTGTTTCAGTGACCCAAACCTCAAAATTTTCGCGCTCGCTACGCTCGCGGCTTCACCTTCCACTGCTGTTTGTTGTACAAGTTTAGGTGTTTCAGTGACCCAAACCTCAAAATTTTCGCGCTCGCTACGCTCGCGACTTCACCTTGCACTGTTGTTTATTATACAAGTTTAGGTGCTTTAGTGACCCAAAGTTCAAAATTTTACTTGATTTATTTTTTCATCGATCCTTTTTTAACTGAACCTAGACGGTAGCGCCGCTTTTAAGTCCTTTTATTAACAAGAAAACAACTCCTAGTTTCCGTATGAACCTTCTTATTTACGACGTTCGAACTACTCAAGTCACAATCTTTCAATACATAGGGGGCGCTTTTGTCATGATTGCACCCGAACGCTACATGAGCTAGAGACGGCCCTGAATCAGTTATACGAAGAGCTGAATATTATCTCGGTGCTGAAATATATATTAGAAAATAATTTAACTGAAATTTATCCCACTACCGAAATAGTCTTGAGAATTCGAATAATAAAATATTCATATCGAAAAAGCAGTTTTTCGAGGCTTAAAATTATTAAAACATGTTTAAGGAATTCGATGACACAAGATCGCCTTTCAGCCCTTGCTATTCTTTCGATCGAAAATGACGTTGCACATACATTCCATTATTCTGCTTTAATTAAAGATTGTAGTCTTAAGAAAAGTCGCAAGCATCAGATCATTTTAATATTTGTTAATTTTGTGATTCTTTAAATATAAACTGTAGTAAAATTAAATTTTATTAATTTGTTTAACTTGAGCATTTCTCCTCAAACATGACGTTTAGTTAAATCAAAACACCAGCTTACTTTCGCAACACATACTTTTCACGTAGGACAAAGGGCCTCGCATAGACCTGCCGCACGTAGCCTCGCAATGGCTAGGGCCGCCGCTGGAGAGAGTGCAATAATAGTAATACCTAAGTCCGTAGGTATATAATTTATTGTCAATAATGGTTTCTTTAGAATACTTTCTGTGACTTATTTATATTTTATAGGTACAATGAGGGATTGGTCAAACTTGCTCCCAGAAGTTTTAAAATATATGGAAATATGTGAACGTTTTGTCTTTTTCCGTTGGTTTTTTATTCATTTGCGTGCAATAAATTGTTTGAAGTAGATATCTCTAAAATATGAGAGCCAGTCGAAGCCTGTTTGTTTTGTAGATAGGCTTCGTTTGGCGATGGTCCAACGATGCTGTTTTGGATTTTATTTTACTCTACACACTTTGGTGAAAAGGGCACAAAATAATAACCTACTTTTAATTGTATTGCTTTCTGTATACTGTATGCTGATATTATAAAGCGGATGTGGTAGCTGGATTTAACTAGCTCATCTCAGTAAACACTTGAACGATTAGAACAGCTAATCCACCTATCCCGGTGTTTAATAGCCCACTTTCGCGGAAAGCTGTTTAGGCTATTTTTTACCCGGGTGCACGAAGTAGTTCCCAAGGGACGGAAGCTAGTTTACTTCATAAGGAAAGGAAAAATCCTTCAGAACGTAGTTCAAACTGGATTGCCAGTATTAACTTTGACTGTACCTACATAATAACTGTCTTGAAAATAGTCAAACTGTTTCAAAAGACAACATTGTTTTCTCATCAACTTTTGCAAAACACTCATTCCTGCTTGTTTGTTTTCAATTATCAGTTTATTTCAGTTTCTTGAAAAGCAGGTGAAACTAATATAAGATACTGTATAAAACTTTTAATGGGCGCCGTAACGAAAGACCGTAGCACGGTACTGAAAAAAACTATTTATTGAGTCAGTTTTTTTTTTTTATATAAAAAATTTGAAGTATTGTTAGTGAGAAAATCACTAATTGGATGATTCTATTACTTATATAATAGATACAATGGAAAAGAGATTTTTAAGTTTTTGGCACCAGGAGCAAGTTCTTAATTATCAGAATTTCAAACTTTGCGAAGGTATTTTGATCAAAAACTATTACCGTGCTTGACGGATGTTTGCAAATAGAATAAAAAATATAAATAAGTAGACAGGTGAGTAGGTATATAGAAGCAAACATAGAGACACTATCTAATACACTTCATTGAAGACTAGCATCCCTCAATTTACCCACCAACTGCATTAACAAGAAATAGCTCTTAAGTTATAAGACATAAAGTCCAAAGTACTAATACGATTATTAACCGATCTAGTCTATCGAGTAATACGAGCCATTCAAATCTCATAGGATTAAGCTTCTGGGGCCCGATTCTCCTAAGTTAATAATGTCAAAATCGAGTAGAAATCGAATCGCAATAGCAGTTTTAATCATATCGGGCATTCTGCTACTAATAAAAGACCAATCGCATTCGATTGACATTTGATTGGTGTGCGATTGGTCTGCTATTTTGGTGATTTTGGTCTATACGGTAGTTTGCTGTACAATCATTTTGCAATCGTAAATCATTTGC
Organism: Helicoverpa zea; assembly: GCF_022581195.2. Taxonomy (NCBI): domain Eukaryota; kingdom Metazoa; phylum Arthropoda; class Insecta; order Lepidoptera; family Noctuidae; genus Helicoverpa; species Helicoverpa zea. The sequence goes on from NC_061468.1 coordinate 2,738,428, forward strand.
AGACAAAATGATTCATTATTGAATGACAGAAAAGGATAAAAACGTTTATTTCAAAGAAAAAATAGCGGAATGCCACATACCCTTCAATCGTAATCGAGTCGGGATCGGATCTCAGTCGAATCGAGTCGAACGTGAATCGTATGACGCTTAAGTAAAATTAGGAGAATCGGGGCCCTGGAACTACTTGGATCTAGTGATGCATTTACCTAATATTATGTACCTACATATCATGGCTACCTAGTAGATCTATCATAATAAATGCATCCGAGAATTAGGAGAATACTGGAAATTTAGGAAAAATTGATTATAAATAATATCATCACCCTAAATGTAACTCGACATTCAAAAAAAAACATACCGGCCAAATTGAGAACGTCCTCCTTTTTGGGAAGTCGGTTTAAAAAAATCAGAATCTCTTAACGAAATAGTAACAGGGTTAGGATATGTCTAGGCAGGTGCTGATACAAGAAAAACAAAGCTATGGTTTAGTTTTTTTGAAATATTGAAGGATAAAGGTACCCCAGATAATAAGAAGATTTCTTAAAACAATATCTACACAATGAATTTTCTTCACTCATAACACGTCTATATTTTCCTGTTACTTTAAGACGTAACCCTGTTTATTTTGCCATGTATGCTGAGCTTGAACGCTATACAGCGTGATATAAAAAATCTCTAAATTTGAAACGGGTTGAATTAATATATATATTTTTTTAATGTCTGGACACCTTTTCACACACGGTCGGTTAGCCCCATGGTAAGTTATTAATTAACTTGTGTTATGGGTGCTAACACAACTGATAAACTACATACCTATAGCTACATATATACATATTTATGAATACATATTGTAACACCCAGACCACGGCCAACAAGCATGCTCATCACACAAATGTCGACCGAACCGGGAATCGAACCCGGGACCTCAGGTTTGGCAGTCCGGCATGGTGACCATTGCCAGCCTTACTTATAAACGTGAATTAAATATAAGTAATACTTAAGGGCTGTTTAAGAAAATTCTTACTTATAAACGTTGCTTAAGCATGTCTTAACTAAGATTTAATCACTACTTAAGACTTTAAGTAGTGATTAGTTAAAATGTTGCTTAGAAGGTGATTAGAGATTTTATAAGTAAGGGGGTGCGTCATCGAGGTCGTATTAAGACAACATTTGCAATTTATTAAACCTATAAAACCACTTTACAAATCGACACGAAAAAACTGTTAGTTATTGTTATGCCAACGCTATATCAATAAAATTTGGATAACTATGTAAAATAGTAGATTATTTTGTTGTACCTAAATATCTACATAAATAACTATGTAAAGAAAATAGTCAGACATTAACAAAATATTGATTTAACAGCATTCACTTATAAGTTTTTTACTGTCATTTTTATGACACCCTTGTAAGATTCTCCGCGAAATATTTCCATAGAAGACTAGCAACACTCTGTCAACAGTTATTACATTTTCTATGTATAAAGAGGACAAAAGAAAAAGTTTTGAACAAAATTAATTAATAAGGACTTACCTTGAGCTCGTAATCTGCAGGACTGTCTTGCTCCGACATTTGTATAAGCTATGGGTTTTTGAAGCCTGGCATTTATCATAAAAGAAAAGGAGTAGGTATGATAAATAAATCGTTTATTACGTCACTTTTTACAATTTTTTTTTCAATACTTTTGCTTTATTCTAAATAAGTGCTCATGCATGATTTGTATAAAGATGATCTCTTACAATTGTTCAATATGCAATAAGAAAGATGAATTTTGTTTTTCTCGAGCTGAACCTAGCTAACCGATTATTATCGACCACGGCGACTGTTCCCATATAAGGAGATTAACCAACTGCGCAGGACATATTACAGTTTACAAGCACAGGTGCACTCACTATTCCTTCACTCTTATGGCCCGATTTTTAACTAACTTAAGGAAGAACTTAAAAGCTACTGTATGTCTTCACCATCGATATAATACATTACATATGTATTATGGTCTCCACCACGTAGCTACGCGGGTTATCCGAACCCGGCCGGAGCGGAGTATTTTTTGGACAATAAAAATTTTATGCTCTATCTGCATGACGTCATACCAGTAGTTTTTTCAAATGGTTTGATTTAGTCACGATTGTCACGTTTGCCGTCATGCCAGAATAATCCGCAGAATTTAAAACCGAATCCGGGTCCCGTAAATCCTCTTCGACAGCTTTCCTTTTATTTTTGTTTGAATGATTTGATATTGTTACGATACGCTTTTGTGTTTCTTAAACGCTACTTAACCTTATTTATTTAAAATTTCTTTTTTTAACATATTTAGTCAGAATATTTGAAAAATTAATATATGTAACTTTACTATGTAATTTCTAAAATAATCCACGAACAAATAAATATGACCAAACCTGACTACGTTCGTTGGCTCTATTCTATTTACAAACCAATTTCACTACACCACAGACAAGGATTCCGTTCAAACAAAAGGTTCGACCACTGAGGTCCGTTATGTACAGTCAGCACCAAAAGTCGATGAACAGAATCAACATGACAAAACACCTGTTCACAATAAAATGCCATAAGTTATAGTCGCAACTAGGAAACAAAATAGACTGTACACCAGAAACTTACAAAAGTCGTTAAACACGAGTATTTCAAAAGTATCTGTGCACTAGTATTCCTAAAGTCGCTGTACACCATCAATCCAAATGTCGCTGAACATCATTGTATCAAAAGTCACTAAACAGCAGTAAATACAAAATTAGGTTAACAAAGTATATTTTTAATGTTGCCGTGTGTTAATGTACTTTTGACGCTTATGTTGTTCAGCTACTTTTGGGACAGTACTTGCTTGACCTTAATAATGTATGTTAACACGTTAGTATCTATTTCAATAATTTTAATAATTATTTTGGAAATACACTCTTTTGCAAAAAAAGCGGGCACCTATGCGAAATCTTAGTTTTAAGAACTTTACGTGTATTTCAAAGGGTTTTAATGATTGTAGTATGTTTCTAGCATCAAAAGGGTTAGCCAAGCATGCGTGAGAGTGTATTCTAAATTTGAATTTTGTACAATTGCTAAGAAATTGGTTAAACCTTGTTTTGGACTAATTGCTGGCAGAAAGTTCGTCGGTGTTTTGAAAAGTTTTTGAAGTGATTTTCAGAAAACTGATAATGCAGTCTTAATTAATGATTAATGTACCTTTTTGTTATATCAAAACATTTTTGAAAAACTATGCGTATTTGATAAAATTTTCACCTGCTCTAAATGGGCTATACTGATGATTGATGGCAATGTTAAGAGTTTCGGTATTTTAGTGTAAAGCGTTCTTCTGTTTAGATATTATACCCACGTGTTTTAAAATATCGCTTTTTCATAATTAAACACTATTTAGAGGAGTATCAGTACGGCTGCGACAAAACCAATTTAAAGTAAGCAGTGCCGATCACAACTCGTCTCCTTTCGGACTTTAACATTTTTAAAAATCTTGAAATTCTACAAAATACAGAAAATAGCGCGTAGACTGTGAGCACGAAGTCTTAAGGTCTCGTAATCACTGATTTTCAAACAACCTCGTCTCTTGGGAAACTCCGTAGACCTCCGAAGATCTATGAGTCTGAGCGTTCAAATAGCATGTTTTCATCCCACTGACATTTTATTAAATAAACTTGCCTGCACCCAAATTTCCTAGCATCTACAGCACTTTCCTGCTTAAATCATAACAATAATTGGCTATCTGCTCATTTCTTAAGAAACACGTTTGGTCAATACTTTTGAATTCTTGACTCCCTTTCAGCGAAATCATCGTTTAGTATCCCGATACCTATGGAGTTATAGAGTGCTTCAACGCGGCAATGATTAGACTTTTTAGATAGCTTAAACCTTCCTCATCATTTTTCATGTGGTTAATTTTAACATTTATCACAAAATTTGGTATTTTTTAATGTCAAAATCCGATAGGAGACGAGTTGCGATCGGCACTGCTTACTTTAAATTGGTTTTGTCGCAGCCCAATGTACTGATACTCCTCTAAATAGTGTTTAATTATGAAAAAGCGATATTTTAAAACATGTGGGTACAATATTTAAACAGTAGAACGCTTTACACTAAAATACCGAAACTCTTAACATTGCCATCAATCATCAGTATAGCCCATTTAGAGCAGGTGAAAATTTTATCAAATACGCATAGTTTTTCAAAAATGTTTTATCTAACAAAAAGGTACGTTAATCATTAATTAAAACTACATTATTCGTTTTCTGAAAATCACTTCAAAAACTTTTCAAAACACCGACGAACTTTCTGCCAGCAATTAGTCCAAAACAAGGTTTAACCAATTTCTTAGCAATTGTACAAAATTCTTTAGAATACACTCTCACGCATGCTTGGCTAACCCTTTTAATGCTAGAAACATACTACAATCATTAAAACTAAGATTTCGCATAGGTGCCCGCTTTTTTTGCAAAAGAGTTTATATTCAATGTACAGAATTGACCTCTCTACAGATTTATTATAAGTATAGATTAGTATGATTACTGACAATAAAATATAATTACTTTGTAAATGAGTATTGAAATAGATACTAACGTGTTAACATACATTATTAAGGTCAAGCAAGTACTGTCCCAAAAGTAGCTGAACAACATAAGCGTCAAAAGTACATTAACACACGGCAACATTAAAAATATACTTTGTTAACCTAATTTTGTATTTACTGCTGTTTAGTGACTTTTGATACAATGATGTTCAGCGACATTTGGATTGATGGTGTACAGCGACTTTAGGAATACTAGTGCACAGATACTTTTGAAATACTCGTGTTTAACGACTTTTGTAAGTTTCTGGTGTACAGTCTATTTTGTTTCCTAGTTGCGACTATAACTTATGGCATTTTATTGTGAACAGGTGTTTTGTCATGTTGATTCTGTTCATCGACTTTTGGTGCTGACTGTACATTGTCCACAGACCACAGATAATAAATGGTTATCAGCTTCGATCACTTGCAGCTTGGCATCCTCGTTATAACTTGTTGAGCCTCATATTATTTGCATAATGCCTAGTGTTTATGATGGTAATAAGTAGGTAATAGTTATTGGATCGATCAATCAATTCTGTTAATTGCAAAACTTTTAGATCATTAGGCTCCATATACCAAGTACCTAATCTATTAAGAATTACAGTTGAAGTTCGTGTATTAATTACTTCGTTATTCATAAACCAAATATCTTGCCTTATTATTAGTAATCAAATCTACCGGATTCTTGCTTGCTTTGCTTCATAAATATTTTCATGTCCAATGGTTAGTTATAAAGTCTCTTAAAAAATAAAGCCTGTATTTTTACCACAAGTTGCTGCACAAATAACAAAACTATACAGCTAAAACATTGCATTTGAGAGTGCACATCGCAATTTATTCTGCACTTCTATAAAACTTCGAACAATGTACCTATCCACTTACTTTAAAAAGTAATACCAAGTCGACACGAACGTGGTCTCTCCTCTGTTGACAAATTCGCTAAACCCAGCTGTGTTCAAACATTTACCAATAACTTGTTATCGAACGATATTCCGCCGCTGTACACCCGATTTATCATCAGAACTGCAGTAATATATCTGTCACCATACACGTCATTTAGCAGTACCAATTATAATAAAATGTAATATAGGAAAGAGCGAGTTGGATTCACGACGGGTTCCGTAAATATTATATTCAGTAAAATTAAAGTTATGCGTACCTGTACCTGTGTCTATTTAACTAATTTAATTGGGATTATGATTTAATGTAGAAAAGTGAAACATGAATAAGCTTACAATACAATTTTGTGCAGATTTTACGTGTCACGCGAAGTGTAACGAGAACCCTGGAAAATTTTACGTTTTGAACGAAAATTTTATCGTTGTAATAACAGACTTTTATGTGATGAACGAAAATTCCATTACAAACTAGTTACATTTAAAGACGGAACCCTGAAACCGAACAAGCCTATCGCTCGTGAATACTCGGCATTCCTCGGCTATCGTCGGCTTTACGAAATGATGTTTCAATTATTAATTTTGATGCATGACAACGCTGGATTTTCATGTTGGAAATGAGAGAAAAACCTCACGTTTGTTTTTAGTGCTTGCAATGTTTTTGCATAGCAATGTATTTGCGTCATATTTTACGAGCTTGGAACAAATGGAATGAGTTTTATGAACCCAGTTTTGAATGGATTGGGATTAAATATTGCTGTGGTTTACGAATGGTCAGTTAGAGTTTACATGAGGCACTTTTCTGTTTTATTGTGATTATTTTTCCGACCCAAATATCGACCAATAGAATTGCACCATTCGACGTCACGTGGTACAACCTACATGGTATTATACTGATAATTTTTTGAATATTTTCTCTGGTCGTTGCTATGTCAAACTGACAGGTTGTGGCCGACATTTGGGACGGAAAAATAATCCCCCGAATACCACACGAGCTTCAAAATTCTCTGGCATTTCCCTCAAGGTTCCCTGCAAACAAATAAAGTCGTCAAGTTTTCCAGGAAAAATCACTCGCGCTTCGCGCTCGTTATTTTTTAACCTGAAAAACTTGACTCCTTCATTTGTTTGCAACGAACCTATCGGAAAATACCCGATAATTTTGAAGCTCTTGTGGTATTATAAGTGAATATTCTAGAGTAACTTTGAATTTGGCTGTTGTAATGTATCATTAATACGTACAATAATATAATTTGATTACTTCTTCTTCTTGGCGAGTCGATGGCAATTTAAATTTTGGAGGCCCAATATTTCGCTACGCATACGGCATTGTCAGTAGCGTTGTAAAGGTCCTCCACTATGCAGCTGTCGGGGCATAGTGGGCAGCATAGAAGGTGCCGCATGGTTTGTGGTATGGCACCACACCCGCAGCTATTGTCGTCAGTGTAGCCCCACTTACATAGGTTTTCCCTGCACCGACCTACCTGTGCACGTAGCCTGTTAAGAGACTTCCATACAGGCCACGGTTGGTCGTAACCAGGTGGAAGCCATTCCACGGGTAGAAGGAAATCAGGCAGAGCAAGTTCTTCCCATTGTTCGATGCGGGTCTTAGGAGCATCTTTAACTGGGGCTACACTGGCGAGGAAACTGTTCCTGCTTTTTAGTCGGCTGCGCGGTGGTCTAGCGCCATGTAGCGGATGACGTTGGTCCGTTTCTTAGCGCATTTTTTCCAGGGAGGCAGCCACGTTCCTGCGTACCGCAGGGGGTGCAATTTTTTTTGATTGCTTAAACGCGTTCGTCTCGGGAAGTCTGATTTTAAAAATTATTTCAGTGAAAAATAGTTTAGTTATCGAGGTAGCCCACACGCCGCAGGCTTTTCAACCGGGTGCAACTGCTCGTGTCAGCTTAATAAAAAATACTTTAACATAATACTTTTTAATCTATTAAAGTGTTTATTAAACAATTTTGTCACCTGTACCCAAAATGCCATTAAGGTTGTCACATTACTCCCACATTTTCGCAAAAAAATCCAGGTTGGTTATCTCCCATCGGACGGTCAGGGATTATGCAATTACGTGCTCCAATGGTGTATAAAAGGTGCTATTTAAATTTTACGCGGTTTTTGTGGCATCCCTAATGTTTTTTGGGGGCAAATTGGTTTAATGTCGTTTTTAAGGTGCGAAGGGTTTTTGCTAGCCGTTGTCTCGTGGTGTTTATGTAAAAAGTGAACCTTTGATATTGGTACTAGTAAATATATCCAGAGAGACATATACACAATTGTCCACATTTTAAGGCAAAACTTTTGATAACCTTATAGTCAGTTCACATAGATATATCCCATAGGTAGATTATGATTGATGAATGGGCTATCTAACGCTGAATTAATTTTTCAAATCGGCCCAGTAGTTTGTATGTCTTCATACTGCTACCGCCTGAACCAAAACTGAAACGTTAGAAACCTGGAACGTTAATATATTATTACCTTTTTATCTCAATTATGACGTAGCCAAATATTCCCGCGATATTGAAAGTACGAAGTATTAATAATTATCTTAGTATCTACTCATTAATGTTGGGACGAGTTCTTGTTTATACTTGTGGACTGTTGCGAACGACCCAACTTCTTTGATTAGGCTTGCGAATATAGAGCGTTAGGGTAAAAGAGTAGAAAAAAAAGTCGTGGTGGCCTAGTGGGTAAAGGACCAACCTCTCAAGTATGAGGGCGCGGGTTCGCTCCCAGGTCAGGCAAGTACCAATGCAACTTTTCTAAGTTTGTATGTACTTTCTAAGTATGTCTTAGACACCACTGACTGTGTTTCGGATGGCACGTTAAACTGTAGGTCCCGGCTGTCATTGAACATCCTTGGCAGTCGTTACGGGTAGTCAGAAGCCAGTAAGTCTGACACCAGTCTAACCAAGGGGTATCGGGTTGCCCGGGTAACTGGGTTGAGGAGGTCAGATAGGCAGTCGCTTCTTGTAAAGCACTGGTACTCAGCTGAATCCGGTTAGACTGGAAGCCGACCCCAACATGATTGGGAAAAAGGCTCGGAGGATGAGGGTAAAAGAGTAGAACTAAACGTTATTTTTGTTACTTAGTTCAGTTTCTGTGTTCATAACATAATGTGACGAAACATATGAAACCCCTTACAATTTTGTGAGCAGAAAAAATAGTTTTTTTGTTGAAAACTCGAAATAATTCAATATAAAAAATGTAACAGCCGCCGAATTACTAACCCACCAAATTACTATATCATGTCATAAAAAACATTACAATGAAAAATGATTTTTGTGTAAAATATATTCATTGAAAACATAAAAAAATAGCGTTGATCATTTTAATTCGACGATACGATTATTGAATAAACGAGGTTCGTGTATATCAATTTAAAAAATAATAGTTTAAAAAAACTAAAAAACACGCTTTTTATAGAAAAATAAACTAAAAAATAGAAAATAAATTTTAATGAATTTAAATTAAGAAAACAGTGTTAAAAATTTCAATGAATATAAATTAATAATAGTGTGAATACAAAAAAAAAAATATTTAAAAAAAGCGTGGGGTGCATGGTGTCAATAGTTATAAATATTTTATTGACAGATATGAGTACAGTGATTTTAATTTCGATAATATCTTAAAAAGCACCCCACGCTTTTTTTAATATTTTTTTTTTTTGTATTCACACTATTATTAATTTATATTCATTGAAATTTTTAACACTGTTTTCTTAATTTAAATTCATTAAAATTTATTTTCTATTTTTTAGTTTATTTTTCTATAAAAAGCGTGTTTTTTAGTTTTTTTAAACTATTATTTATTTTCTACTTTTTAGTTTGTTTTAAAACTATTATTTGTTTTGTAGAATTAAAATTCTTTTTAGTATACAAAAATTTGTCAATATTAGAGAAAATGGCTAAAGATAATTATTGGAAATAAAAATTAACATCGAGTCCTGCCTTATCGACTGTAGAGAAAAAATCTAGAAAATTTTAATTAATTTTCTTACCTTATCGACTATAGATGAAAATTATATAAATTAACAAAAATCATATTTTGCAAATTGAAAAGCCTAGAAGTCGGTGTCTAATGGATGTTACTAAGTTAATTTTGCCACCGATTTCTAGGCCGATGCACCCAAAATTAGTTTTTTTTTTTGCTTTTTAGTGTTTTGGGAAGTCGGTTTAATTTTTTTGTAAAAAGGTTATTTATTTAAAGCTTTTCAGTGATATGAATAGTTGTCACTATCCATACATGTGGGAAGTTCTCATCAATACAAAGAATATAAGTCCAAACGAGGTAGTTTACATTTTCAGTTGTCGAGTTCCCTCGACTTTCTCTGGTCTCCATCATCAGGTCAGCTCTAAACCTTCACTGTTGCAAAGGTCTGGTCAATAGAAATAATTTAAGCCCAAACACGAGGTAGTTTACATATTCAGTTGTCGAGTTCCCTCGACCCTCTCTGGTCTCCATCATCAGGTCAGCTCCAAATCTTCACAGTTGAATAGTGCTTTTAGGCGTACACCTGAGTGTCAAGTTTTTACCCTATGTATGCCTACAACTTTTGAAGGTTGCCCTCGATTTCTCAGGGTTTCCATCATCAGATCCTGACCTGATGACTATGGGACCAACTGGCAGCTATTCCGAGTCGAACAAAAAAAGAATCACGTAAATCGGTCTATAAACCTCGGAGTAATCGATGTGTATGTGTAACCTACTCCTTTTTGGGAAGTCGGTTAAAAATGGAATAATTTTATCAAATTAGTGTATTGTCATCGGTCCTCAATAAATCTACAAAGTTTGAACGAAATCTGGCCGTTTAAAGTGGGTCAAAATCGCGCCCAAAGAAGTCGGTTACAAACCTACAAACATACAGGTGAAGCTAATAAAAAGCGTGTAAAAAGCAAAATTGAATTTCGAACGCGACGCCATTTAATCGTAATGGCGATAGTAATCGTATAACAGCCTTTTCTCACCAGAGCATTTTCCGCTCGTTTTTCCTTTTACTTCATGTTTTGGTTCGGTTTATTTATGGAATATTGTACGGTAGACCGCACACCAGTGGTAACTGTCATGCACCTTAAATCAATAGTAATAAGTACGATTTTTCTATAAAACTGTTACCACTGACCTGAAGTTGACTGTACTACAGAATAAAGATGAAGGTATAGTTGTGAAGGTACCTACTAAAGTTCGTAAAAATGTCATTCACGCAAGCATGTGCATCGACGAGCTTTCATCGGTGCTACTGGTGCTGTCAGTACTGAGTGTCGTGCATCGAGCAAATGCGTGTTAGTGAATGTTAGTAGGAAGCTTTACAACTGTTTACAACAGAATGTATTTAAACTGTGGTCATACTTTTAAAACCTTACCTATCTTTTTTAGCCGATGCAAGCGTCATAAAGTTATTCAAACTCGCCCGTTCTATATTCGTATTATGGTCTTTTTTCGATATTGGATCCTGCAGCCTTGGTCCATGAAGGTTGAATATTCAATCACACTGAATATTAAAACTCCTTGTTCGCTTTGAAAAAGTAAAAATGTGATAGAGATTTTTATTTAACTTCTGAAAAAAGGGACTAACATTGCAATTTCATGTTGAAACAGCAAATATGTAGGTATATTGATTTATTTTTTAAATCTCAATGCATGATACATTGAAACTGAAATTATTCCTTTCGCTCAAAATTACGTTTAAAGTTTACTTGTTATTCACGATGTAAGTAATATCCGCCAGCATATCTTTTATTTCGTGGGAAATTATCCCCACCTGCATGTGGATACAGCGTGAGGGAGCATCATCCTTTCACTGACTAAAACCCACCATGTTCCTTCTTAAGCCCTTTATGTACCAGGGCTGCGGTAACTCTTTCGAACAATCCCGTAGCCCCGGCAGGATCCTCCATCAAATTTAAAGAGCAGAATTGGCACGAAAATTAAGCCAAAATATGGCACAATTTTTCATGAAATTAAAGGGCTTTTAAAAGCGATAATTTCTGTACAAATACACAGTGAAAATGGACCGCAAATATCTCGGATTCGCATTAAATATCGAGTATGCACGCTTCGTACGGATATTAAAGTACATGGGTTCAATTGCCAATGTACGTCGCTGTTTTCATTTCCTCTGCAAAATGTAAGCCCAATTACATATGGCGTTGTACATAATGTATTGTAGCTCTTTGTTTAATGGATATTTATTGATTCGTGGTGCTGGGGTCGTTTTATTGTACTTTGAGTGTGTTATTGAGCATCACCTTATAATGTTAAATGTCTCATCTATACTAATATTATAAAGAGGAAAAGGACAATGCCAGGGTGTGGGCTCAAAGTTTGCCCAGCAGCGGGAGTAGTTTCAGCTGGTTCCATAGTGCACTCTGAACACGAAATCCAAATATTTTTGAAATCGGTCCCAGAGGTCCCGAGAAAAACCGGTTCAAATGTTCTCCATAGATAGTCACTTAACAAAGCCTGAGCCATTTGCCCAGTAGTGGGAATGGTTAGAATAGGTTCTTTACTTCACTGTTATCACGAAATCCAAATATTTTGGAAATCGGTCCCAGAGGTCCCGAGAAAAACCGGTTCAAATGTTAAACTTGATCAGTCACTTTATAAAGTCCAAGCCATTTGCCCAGTAGTGGGAATGGTTAGAATAGGTTCTTTACTTCACTCTTAAGACGGAATCCAAATATTTTTGAAATCGGTCCCAGAGGTCCCGAGAAAAACCGGTTCAAATGTTAAACTTGAACAGTCACTTTATAAAGCCCAAGCCATTTGCCCAGTAGTGGGAATGGTTAGAATAGGTTCTTTACTTCACTGTTATCACGAAATCCAAATATTTTGGAAATCGGTCCCAGAGGTCCCGAGAAAAACCGGTTCAAATGTTAAACTTGAACAGTCACTTTATAAAGCCCAAGCCATTTGCCCAGTAGTGGGAATGGTTAGAATAGGTTCCATAGTGCACTCTGAACACGAAATCCAAATATTTTTGAAATCGGTCCCAGAGGTCCCGAGAAAAACCGGTTCAAATGTTCTCCATAGATAGTCACTTAACAAAGCCTGAGCCATTTGCCCAGTAGTGAAAGTGGTCGAAATAGGTTCTTTGCTGCACTGTTAACACGAAATCCAAATATTTTGGAAATCGGTCCCAGAGGTCCCGAGAAAAACCGGTTCAAATGTTAAACTTGAACAGTCACTTTATAAAGCCCAAGCCATTTGCCCAGTAGTGGGAATGGTTAGAATAGGTTCTTTACTTCACTGTTGTCACGAAATCCAAATATTTTGGAAATCGGTCCCAGAGGTCCCGAGAAAAACCGGTTCAAATGTTAAACTTGAACAGTTACTTTATAAAGCCCAAGCCATTTGCCCAGTAGTGGGAATGGTTAGAATAGGTTCTTTACTTCACTCTTAAGACGGAATCCAAATATTTTTGAAATCGGTCCCAGAGGTCCCGAGAAAACCCGGTTCTAATGTCCAACTTGAACAGTCAGTTTATGAAGCCCAAGCCATTTGCCCAGTAGTGGGAATGATTAAAATAGGTTTTTTACTTCACTCTTAAGACGGAATCCAAATATTTTTGAAATCGGTCCCAGAGGTCCCGAGAAAAACCAGTTCTAATGTTAGCCAGCCATTGTTAGCAAGCCATTTTAAGCAGCCACAAACCTAACAACCTCTTTTCTTGAAATAACATTCAGATAGATAGTGGTTTCACTGTTAACAGGATAAAAAAAAAAAACAGAAATAGACGTTTAAAGGTAATTGTTGTTTCTCTTGCTTTTCAGTCTCTATCTACCGCAATCAGTCCTAAGTTCGAGTAGCGTCATGCAATTAATATCCTTAATGGCAATGGAAAAATCTTATCAAGACGAATAAAATAAGCTCAAACACGAGGTAGTAAATAGATACCGTTGAGGAGTTCCCTCGTCTCACTGTCGTCTCCATCGTCAGGTCAGGTCTTTTTTTTTTTTTTTTTTTTTTAGCGACGTAAAATCATCAAATGACCCCTCCCGCTGTGGGTTAGCAGCGGTGAGGGAGTGTCAGACTCTTACTGACTAAAATCGTCGTGTTCCGTCATAGGCCTTTTATGTACCAGGGCCGCGGTATCTCTTTCGAACAACCCGCAGCCCAGGTCAGGTCTTAACCTCCACAGTTTTGTGGTGTCGGAGACATATACCCGATTGACAAGTTTTTATTCGATATGTGCTTACAATTTCCGAGAGTTCCATAATGTTTTAAGGTTTCTATCACCAGACCCTGGACCCTGGAACTATTTGGAAAGTAAATCCTTTTAAACAATAAAATGATTGTTTAAATCGGTTGGTAAACGACGGAGTTATGCACGTACTTACGTAAAAAGAATACAAACGAACTGAGAAACTCCTCCATTTTTTGAAGTCGGTAAAAAAAAATCTCGTTCAATACCTCGTATTTGTCGATTAATATTAAATGCATTTCAATTAAGGTAATAAAAGTGGAATAGTTAAGAGTTCGTAAGCATATTTTTCGTAGTATTGAATAAGAGTCAAACCAGTTTTTCTCAGCACTCCTGGGATAGATTTCGAAATATTTCGGTCTGGGACCTATTATAAGCCTATGGAACATAATACACTATGCAGTTACTGTGGGCAACTCTTGAGCCCAACTTCCATACAAAGAATAGCATTGTCCTTTGTTTATTTGTTTGGTTGTAATGAATAGGCTCAAAAACTACTGGACCGACTTTAAAAATTCTTTCACCATTCGAAAGGTACATTATCCACGAGTAACATAGGCTATATTTTATCCCGGTACGGGCAGTAGTTACCACGGGACGCGGGTGAAACCGCGGGAAAACGACTAGTTTAATTATATGTAGGTATTTACCTACTTATTGTCCCGTTTATGCTAGATTTTTATAATGGTTAGTTAGTGTCCGTTGTGATTGTACGCCTTCTAGAAAAACTTAATGTTTGTGTGAAATCCAGACATTTATAATATGTATATTGCGCTTACGTTCACAATACTTAGTACATACCAAAGTTATCTTATTAATATTTTACACCATTTTCTACGCGACAGGATTTTCGTTTAAGTTTTAAAAAGAGCTAGGTTTTTATCTAGAATATTCGAAGCAGCATAGTTTGATTTACTCACGCTGTGTTCTGGCTTGAATTATTTCACGCTTTGGATAAAATATTGAAGATTCACTTGGGTGATTTTGGAAGTTACTATTTTTATATTCTGAAAGTGTTCTATCGTGGTTCACAGGGTTCTTTGACTGGAGACAAGAATTTGTATGAAGTCTTTTTAACTATATGTATTTTTATTTCTCTATTTATCCATTTAGCCTCTTTTCACCCTGTTGAACCATAAATTAAACCCAAAGTTGAATGTTAGAATCTAATTTGCATCTTTCTAGACGTAAGATACGCCGCCAGTGATTTCTGGATAGGCAAATAATCAAGTTAGGTCCTACCCGCATTTCAAGTTCAAAGCTAATTGAAAGGACTTGTTCAAACGATGTGGTAGGCTACTAAACTAATACAAGATCCATTTAGAAGTCTTTTTAGTTTTTACAAAGCAGCAAACTCTCTGTGGGGTGTTATATCTTTATAATATTGGGCTGACATAGTGTAGTCTCATATGACATGTCATCGACTCGAAAGAAGAAGAATATCTTCGTGCCTGGGAGGGCACGTAAAGCTGACGTCCCCGAATGCTACTCAGTAGCAGTCTTTGTTACAATTCCACGTCAGAGGCCGTCAGGCAGATTTGAGAAAACTCTGACACTAGGGCTTGTTCAGGTTATTAAACCTACAGCTCATTTGATAAGAAGAAGAGATTTGTCCAATCATGCAATGCTCATGGCAAATGCTTGATCCTATCAAACGAACCTTAGACACAACTTCTATCCCAATTTTCGATATGTATTATCAAATCCATCACTATAATTTGTAGTAAATCACCTTGAGCAAACAGACAGACGTACATAAATTAGTTATGGACATCTAGAGATCTAGCCGTGAGATATCACCGCGTTACTCAATACATCTTGTTTGATTATGTTTATGTATAATTTTCAAGGAGACAGGTAATAACTTTAGTGCTATAAATGTAATGAGTCAGATATGGATTAGACTAGTGCAGACTTGCTTTTGAACTGTTCTTTGAGGGTTGTGCAGTTAAAAATTAAGGACTAGTCTATGCTAATATAATAAAATTAAAGAGTTTATTTGCTTCTTTGTTTGCTTGAACGTGCTAATCTTGGGAACCACTAGGCCCACGCTGGCTTAGATATACGTTTTAGGGTCCATTCAGATAGACCGGGTCGGAGAGCAGAGCAAATTCTTAACACGTTGAAAATTGAGTACTTACTTAGTATTTGAAGTAAGGTTTATTTTTGCATGCGCACTGCTTTTGTCATTGAGAATGCTCGAAGGCGCTCGTGGTGAAATAATAAGAGGAGCCGACCGGCTCCGATCGTGTATTTTTTCTTGATGTTTGGCTCCGTTTGCATGCTCTTTAATGTTCGCGCAGCCGGTCTCCGGTCTCTGTGAAAAGAAAAATGCGCGTCGATGCTCTCCGACCCAGTCTATCTGAGCGGACCCTTATCCAGGTGCACGAAATAATTCAATCTGAAACCAAACAAAAACTTTTTATTGGTTCTAGTAAAATAATTATATTTTCTTCAGGGATTCCTATGGGATTTCTCAAGTATAACAGTACTATGGTGACGCAGATGTCTAAGCTGAGAAGATTAATTTGGGTCGAGTGCGCCGCGTCGCAGGCTGGTTGCACACAATCCAATGCGGTTGACAAACATGACAGACATCCACCTGAGGTTTATTGAACTGAAGATTTTCTGGTAAATATGTGGTTGTATGTCATGACGGATTAATGTTATGTATGACTATAATAATATATTGATAGGTATAAAGCAATAGAGTCTGTTTGGTTGAATAATTAACACATGATTCCCAGGAACTATAAGATAACTGATCCGATAAAATATTCTTATTTTTTTTTGTAATAGGAGTACTTTTTTTTATTTCGATAGCAATTTCAATAAAAGCATTCATTTTCTTAACTTTTTGTGTAATTCAAGCGAAATTAAATCACGCTCAGTAAAACTCGCCGAGCTTCTCGCTCGATTTCACAGACCTGCTACGCGAATGGCTACGGGGCGGCGTAGCGTAATCTTACGACTACGGCCGTAGCCGCGTAGTCATAGTGAATGAAAATTCCACCATGGTATTATTCATATGTTTTCTTTTGTGCACGTAGTCAAGAAAATTCTAAAGTAAAATATTAAAAAAATATAGCTACATCCTGCGGTTTTGCTCGCGTCCCGGGAGAACTTCTTCCCGTACCCTGTCAAAATATAGCCTATGTTACTCGGGAATAGTCTAACTACTCAACAGTAAGATTTTTCTTTTGTCTCCGCCACGACCGCCACCCAAAGGTAGACTGGTAGAGAACACCTAGGGCGTTAAGTCCGCTATTGTACTGTATGTGCAAGAAGTATTTGTAAATAAATAAATAAAAGATTTAAAAGACTCTCCAATATTTACTCTGCAAAAATATACATATAGATGACATTTTGTATATGCACATTTGTTTATTGATATAAAACATCGCCTTTATCTAGAACTGTCTTCATCCATTCCAATTGTGTGACAAATGCCTTCATAGCGGAAATTCATTTCCTTAGAGACATGGCGAGTTGTATACCGTCCCTACAGTAGAGAGGGGCTAATGTTAAATATTTAATTTCTAATTCTACGCAAGCCCAGCCCGGGGCCGTCATTAGTTAATAATTAAATTCACGGTGTATGTTGTTGCCGCAATTCTAGGCGTTTCATTAGCAAAGGTTTTGTTGCTGAAAGGTTTTTCGCTATATTTATGAGGTGATTTCATGTTGTATGTATGTGTTATTTCAACCTCCATAAGAGGCCTGATTACATGACCGAAGAGGCGGTTAGGTTTTATAGGTACACTGCTGATGCTGCTATGTATTCAGATGTTAAAATACCTACCACATCAAAGTCGAATTATATACGTATACTTACATAAAAAGTCTCCAATTCCGGCAATCAAGTTTTACTAAGAAGCTATCTATTAAAACGAAAACAACCGCAATTAAAAATAGCGCAAATTACCCTAAAAATACGATTAAACGTCAATTTGCTGAGCCAATCTTTTGAAACCCAATTACGAAGATAAGATTAGGTACTGGAAAGATAGGCAAATGATTGCCTTTAATATCTTCGAATTAGTGGCGAATCAATCGGTGCTGCCATCCGTGATTGGATCGAGCCTTAGAGCATACAACCTACTGGAACCGACATCAGTACGATTCTCTATGCGAAAAAAAATTCTCCCAAAATCTTCTGCTAAGTCTGACAAATACTGTGCTGAAAACCGCATTAAAATCTTTTCAGCCATACGTGGAATACAAGCCTGCATACATATAGGTCAGATTGAGAAACTTGTTTCAAAATCGATTAAGAAGACTCTCAATATTATGTCATATCTTTGGTAAAGAGATAGGTGCAGCAATTTCGTCCCCAGTTAGTTAAGTGATCCAAGTATTGACTAGAACCTGTTCCGGGCCATCTCACGGCAATTTCACCCGGATTGACGGTTTACAGACGGGTGGGTCAAGGTTTTTAGAAAAAGGTTAATTCGAAGAGGTTCTGCGCTGAAATATTTATGGCGTTTTGGTTCATTTGGTCCATAAAATGAGTTTGTGGTATAAATTCCGTAAAAAAATCTGGGGAGAAAAAGTTGCACCGTTATATTTTCAAGTTAAGTTTAACATTCATTTCTGTCTTACCTTTAAATGTATTTAAAATCATATAAATATTGAATGGAACACTTGTGGTCGACAAATAAGTGCCTTAAAATCGAATTATAATTACGACATGATTAGTTTAGCACACCTAAGCCAGCAATGTAGGGAAGAACTTAATACCCAGATAAACGAAAAAGATATTTAAAACTAAAATAATTGACTGCAAATTACATACGTAGTTACCTACACACGATGAAAATGACCACTTTAGCCTCCCCATACAATACCAACATTTTCTATATCTGCAGTGACCTTGCCCACAACATAAGTTAAACTACTTAACATTACGACGTACCTTTGACTCGTAGAGCATTTAAAGTACCCAAGACTGCCAACGCTTAAGTGAATAACCCTCAAATTAATTACAGAAGTAAACGACCAACAATTAGCTTTAATAGGCATTTAATTAGATCTTAGGCTCAATGCTTGAGGGCTTTTAAGTTTTGAATGTGAATGTACGAATGTTCTCTACTCATTATATCAGTCTGTGTTTTGTTTCGGGGTTCAAAAATAGCTACCAAGTTCAATAAGGTGGAGTATTAAAAAAAAAAACAATTTCATATTGATGCAAAAAATCTTTAGATCTTCTCCGATGATATAAATTAAGTAAGCAATCTGACAATGTAAATGACTAATAAGCTACTGCGACTTAGTAACTGAAGATTTTTAAGAGAGAATTTGAGAAGTTCTGCAGTTTTGTAGATACCTAAGTCATCAACCTAGCCTTTCCCCAAATATTGTCCCTATACAATATGCAGCTGAGAACTAGTGTTTAGTTTTGCATTTAGAAACACTAAATAAAAAACTTCTACTACCTGTACACTCATTTCTTTGCAATAATGTTGTAGAGGAATTGTCGAGGTCGCAATTCGTATTTTATTGTTCACTTCGTCACCAACATTTTCAGTAACGTAACGCCAAATAACTGAACAATAATTCCAGGCAATTTACCTTTGCTAACCGATATTGGAAGGTAGAAGCTAGAAAGCTAATCTGGAAGCAATTGGCCACTATTTGTGTCACGTGATCCCCCCTGATGGGTTACGCACGCGAAATACTATTTAACCCTAAAATGCTGCGTGAACCGTGATCCGCACGGTCAGGTAAAAGGGCTGTTAATAATGTAGTTTGAAAATGTGTGTGTTATTTTGGCATCTGGAAGTGTGGTCTGGATTGTAAAAATACTATGTGTATAAACCTACATGTACTTTTAACAGGCGTATTTTTTATGACTCTGAAGGGTTTATAAAATCTATGGCACTGCTAAGAACATTATCTGCCAAGCCAAACACGAACAAAAAATATGAACCCTTTTCTCAAAAAATTATGTAGTTTTAAAATGAGACGCTTATAGTGATCTCATACTGTAGGGTCCTGTAAATATACGAGTTTTTTTTAACGAACAAAAAAACAGGCTTTTTTTTTCACGAGTAGCATTATAAAGGTTAAACCAATCACGAAGAAAAACGCTTCGCAATGGTACTCCGCTATGATTAGTGGTTTGCCAGAATTTCTGATTTATTGTGGTCACGTTCAATTTGATAGATTAACATGCCCCAAAAGAAAGTAAGAAATATTATTTTTATAAAATATTTTCAATTGTCGTTTTTGAACTGATATAAAATGTTTTGTTGTTTTAATTCGTAAATAAAATATTTCGATGCCTTAGAGTGAAAACCTCGTAAGTGCAAGAGATAAATTTTCAGGATAAGGATTAGTATTAGATATTTTTTACGATTATCTTCCAAGAAATGCAATAAAGAGTGAAAACCTCGTTAGTGCAAGAGATAAATTTTCAGGATAAGGATTAGTATTCGATATTTTTTACGATTATCTTCCAAGAAATGCAATAAAAAAATATTGAGAAAAAATGCATTTCCGAGGTTTTCATTCTAAGACGACGATTTGTAGTAAAAATAATTTAAAAAAACTATCGTATTAAAAACAAAAAAATTCTAAAAGTAAAAGGCATGTTAATTGTTTGATTTTAACAATTATTTACATTCGTTTTATAGTTATTACCTACCTGAAATAAAGGAGTAAAGAAATAATAAAATATTTCCGCGAAAAGTGAATACGAGCGTTCCAAACAATGAAAATAGGTACATATTAAGCATGTATGAATGCAATACATATATGAATACAGTGACTCTTTCAGGCCATTAAAATTCATAAAAATACCCAATGTTTCTAAAAAAGGTTCCATTTGGTTCACAATAAACTCGTGTGGAAGTTTTCATACAAGATTTGCAAAACGAAACGCTTACAAAACCCCGTATTTTGTACTGTAAATACATTTACGTATTTAAAACGCGCGTTTTTCATACCTTAAACTGATATAAAGCGGTTGCTAGACGGTGCAGACTGTAGACTAAACAGTCGACCGAAAGTTGACTAAAAGATAATTTTAAAGAAAATCGGGATTCCTATTAAAGTTTTCAGTCGGTCTGATACCGGCTAAATACCTGAACTTTGTAATGTGCGTACCTACTACCATTCATCTTCATGCTGATTTATGAGCCCGAACTAATTATCGGCCGACTAAAAGTTTGCAGTGTGTAGTTCACTAAATAAATGTAAAGCTGGTGCTATTTGCTAACTGTTACTGTTAAAATTTATTACGTCTATACAACTGTTTTGCGGAAATTTGAAAACTTTTGTTCGAGTGTTTCTTTTGTATTTAGCGTTTGTTTAGGGTTTTATGATTTTATTTACTTTAGATTTAAAAAGAGGTCTTTTGTTCGTCAATTTAAATTAACTGGCCGGTTTCAGAGCACTTTTTCCGCGTTTATAAATTGTAGGTATGAATTGTCAAATTACCAATAAATGAGCTCAGTTACTATCAATAAGTTATTCCCAAAGGTTATTGAAACTTACAACATAAAGAGAGGAGGGAGTGGCCAATTATTGTCAAAGACAAAATATCTAATTTTCTCTCCTAATTATAATAATGGAAGTCACATGTAGTTCCGTAGGTTCGTCAAATAATATTAACTAAACACGCGATTTGACGTGAAACTTTAGTATATTTTACGTAAAATTCGGGCGTTTTTCTCTTTATTTATTTAATTAGGCGGTAGGAAGTAGGGCGTTGTGATAAGACTCATTTTAAATTAGGCATGTCACAATTTTGATGTTGTAAATGACAAAAATATTCAGTACGGTCACACCGATTTCTGGTGTACTTGACAATCATATCACTCAGTACAAAAAATGCTATTCTCCATTCGAAATTGCCAGCTATCAACTATAGAAAAAATTTGGTCCCCCTATTTTGTGATGATAGTTGAAAAAAATCGTTGTTCCTGGGAAAAAAATATTGGATAAATGCAAAAGTAGAAAGTTGAGAATTAAATTGTTTCGAGGGAGGTTTGCTAAACAGTTTCTGTTCTTACAGTAATAAGTCTTTATGCAGTTACTATAAACGACTAGCTCTCGGCCAATTTTCGATTTTCATAGCATTAGCAGTCAGTTTATATGCATATGCTGGCGCGCTGCAATGAATATTTTCTACGGTACATAAACCAACGTCAGTCATAAAATAACCCAGTTCACAGATTAAATAACTTAATTTGATAAACCTTTTTCTTTTTAAAACTGGCTCGTAAAATACGGAACGTAAAATTTTGCGCGCTATTAAAAAAATAATCTTCCATTTTCGAATAAACTGACGTTTAAAAGGCAAAGGTTTTTGCGCAGCGCTTATCCGTGAAATAGCCTCTCTGGACCTCTTACCTCCTTTATTGGTTCCCACACTCATATATTTTTTTTATAGAAATGCTTGCAGCTATTTAAAAATAATTCTTCGGAGCGAAGTCGGGAAAGTTGCATATTACGTGTTTTAATGAAAATTTTGTTTGACTTTCCTTCCGTTTTTCAGTTAGCCTCGATTTTGTACTTTTGGTTTGATTAAAAGTATTTGATCGGTTCATTAGATTTTCAATTTTTATATTTCCAAGACTAAGTACCTGCTAATGTGTTTATATTCTGAATTAATTTAAAATCTACGTGCAAATGTGTTTCAATAAAAAAGTCGTAACGTGTCTTATCGCATTCAGCATGCATTTGTACCAGTTTTGATACTTTTATTTAAAATAACAATGTTTTCCGGTGTAAATACTTTTTAAAACACGCGATCCTATTAAAATGAAACAAAATGATATATAAATCTCTTTTGTAAAGTCTTAATTCTTTTGTTTATTTATACATAAATTTACATCGTGAAGCAATTATAAACTCTAATACCACAGCATAGAGTTTACATTTCTCCGTGCTGGAAGAAAGCAAGGAATTAAAAAATATTTTAAAATCGCGTTCGAAATGTCAAAAGTTCAAAGAGTGTTAGAAACTTTTTGGTAACGGAAGCCTATTAAAATTGGCGCGAAAGGTTAATTAAGCTGTATTTGTTTACAGATTGGATTATTAAAAAGTTCTTGTTTTTTTTTGAAAACTGTAATTGGATAATATTGGAGATTAAATAATAAAAGCTTTCAACTGTGCATTTATTTTTAATAAATATTCGATAACATAACAAACGAGCAATAAATAAAGTCTAAAATAATAATATAACTTAATGTCTTAGAAATAATTAGTATTTAATAAATATTATTTTTCTTCAATACCTAAAGCGAGAAATGAAGAAAAAGTAGAAACATATAACAGAAATAAATTTGCATGATTTGCCATTTCGTAAAAAAAAGTATAGAGAGACAAAAATAAATAAATACATAAACTACATAGGTAAATGCTAGTTTACAAAATAAAGACAGCAAAACAGACGAAAAGCAAACATAATTATAAGAGACAGTAAGCGAGATTTACAGCGATTTATTAAATAAAATGTCGGAAGACCTAGATTAATTATAATTAGACTAATTTTAGAATCAGCAAGTCATTAATTTTAGCAAATTACGACGTCTATTCAAGCTAAATAGTACAGTTTTGGAAATATTTTACTAAATAACAATCGAAAAGACATTTCTAAAAACAATAATTATTATTGTTCCTTATTTTGATATTTTTTGTTTCCTATCAATTTATTCAAAGCGTTTCAAAACACCAAAAAGGTTTTACTAACATTTTTTTCTTAATTTTTACCGTCGCAAAAGGCTATTATCGTGTTCCAAATTTAAATCTCACGACCAGGACTCAACCTCCTTTTCATACATCTTAGTATAAAGTCTATCGGGGTCATATTTGTCAACTGCTTGCTTCCAATATTCAGGTTCATGCTTGATCAGATGTTTCATGACCTTTTTGATCCCTTTGCGCTGACGAGCTGTGCATTTAGAACAGCCAGTCTTGAGGCCGTCGGAGATGTAATCTGGGATAGAGAAGGACAATATTTAAAATAGTTCTGAGATAGAAGAATAGGGCAACAGGGAGAGGCTGTTTGTAAACATATTTTTATGCCGTTTTTACCATTAAATGTGAGTGCTTAGTACATGGGAATCCCTCCGTCAAGGGAAGGGTAAATTAAAGAGTCGGCGTCAGATATATACTACTAGACTACACTTATAAATAACGAAAAGGATAGTTCCAGATGGACGGGTGATTCTTCGAAACACAGTTTTTACGTGTTTTTGACCGAAGAACACATGAAAATATCATTCGATTTTAATGAAAGTTTCAGGTTTTATGTAAAAGGTAAAGGTCTATCGACGCCTCATTTAACTAATTAGAATTTATAAAAAAAAAACTATAATTAAGTTAGCAGAAAACAGTAAAACCCACGGTAAAACCTAATTAATCTGGTGTGTCCCAACGACGGTTTTTGCTGCATTATTTAATTTTCTGCGAGCTACGGTCGCGGTACAATAAAACTAATGAATCCAAATGATCTTTAAATATGTGTTTCTTAATATTTTAACATTAAAATAAAAGAAAATGGTGTATTTTCATAATTACATAAATTTAAAAATTGTCCCCGACTAAATTCATCATTAAGCTGGCTCGATTTGTTCAATCATTATCTATACGTAAATGAAAAATATTTGAAAGAGTAATGTTTACTTGTAAGTGATCGCGCCGGTCAGCACCGAACGGTGACAGTGAGTGTTCGTGAGCGGACGTATTTTTCCAAAAAAATACGATTGCAAGTTGTCATCTGGTGTTTGTAAGGCAAGTAGTCATATCAATCTGTCTTAATTAACTGATAGTGTGTATCTGCTATCGTTTTGTTACCAAGGCAAAGTGTCTTATGAGATGGTTTTGCTAACATTAATTGCATGTTTGATGCTTTACGTTTATAAATAAAGGAGCAGGATTTGATAATCTGCGAATTCCTAATTTTTCTGGCCCCCATTAGTCTGGATTCATCTGGCTCTTAAAGCCAGATTAATTTGAGCGGGACATATGAATTTGATTTCATTCAAATTCGGGCATATGTTACAGGTATGTCTGATGACATTTCTTTATTGTAGTTTGTATATCTGTTAATTTGTGTTGGCTTCTAGTGCATTTTTTTTTTGTTCAAATACCGTGGAAATAATTATTTTCCTCTGGACATAGATCTTTATTAGTATTACTTATTTTTTATTTCAATAAGATTACTTAAGTAAGTAATACAAAAAATTAAAGCAAATGGCCTGTTGGTTTTTATTCCGAAGTTCAATTTCTATGCTAGAGGTTTTGGGGTTTTTTTTATCGTTGCTAGAATAGTTTTATATTTTTTTAGATCCACATTTTCAAAATGGCATAACGACAATTGCAAACAAGAGAAGAAATACTAAGATAAAAAGAGTAGCGGATAAGAAAAGATATGACAGAATAAACAATAATGAAGAATTATGGAAAGAAAAACAAGAAAAGAATAGACAAAACTATTTACGCAGGAAAGAAGAAAACAAACAACTACTGATAGGAGAATTTTCATTTTCATAAAAGGTTCCTGAAAAACTCAAATTTAATTATTCAGCGTTCTGCGAGTTTGGGAGATCTAACCTGATTTTCGATTAAGAGATACTTTTTCAAGAGATGGAAGTAAACATTTTAGTGTCGATTTAGGAAATATATAAATCCATACTTAATAGACTCTGATGATGAAAAATTTAATATTTTTTAGTAATTCAGGCAAGATATTAATTAGTTTTCTACTATCTCAAGCTTAAAGTTCCTATCGTACTGAAAAATTAAGTCTGATTTTGATTAGTAAGTTTTATTTCATTCTAATTAAGAGTTTGTTTTCGGTGAAGTTTATTTTTATTTTAAGCTAAGATTCGTTTTTGTTTTGTGTTATTAAGTTAAGAGGTCTTATTAAGATAAGTTTACCATTTTATATAATTATTATAACGTTGAAGCTAGTGTGATTTAACAACCGTAAGAGGTTTAATAAATGATTAATTTGAAGGAGAGTGTGACTGTTTACTTAATTCATAATTAAAGTGATAGTTTACCCGTAGTGTGTAATGTGGCGTATTTAATGTAAATGTTGTGTTTACCCTTAATTGGCCCTTAATTTACCTTATATATTAGAATAATACTTATGCTTCTATGTTTGTATTGTGTATGTGTATGTATATGCTGTGGGTGAACCTAATAATAAATAAATAATTAAGTAGTAATAGGAGTAATTATTTCAATATTTGGTAAAATTTATACTAATATTATAAAGAGGAAAACTTTGTTTGTTTGGTTGTAATGGATAAACTCAAAAACTACTGGACCGATTTTAAATAGGTATTCTTTCACCATTAGAAAGCTATATTATCTGCGGGTAACATAGGTAATATTTTATTCCGGTGCGGGCAGTAGCTCCCACGGGACGCGGGTGAAACCGAGGGAAAACGGCTAGTTTTATAATAAAGATCATTGGAAAAATAAAGGAAGTATCATTAATCTGTATACCTCTAATTAATATGGTGCGATATCACATTCATCTGCCTCTGTCACAATTAATCTGGCCCAGCAATTAATCAGCACCTTTTAAATCCTAATCTACGTGATGCAAATCGATGCCTTCGATATATGATATTGCACATAAGGCACTAGGTCAAACTATGACGTCAATTCAGGTCTAAGAGCAAAAAAAAATTGAGCCAGATCAATGAGTCAAAAACACTCGGTTTCAAAGAATCACCCGGACAACAACGTTCTTCCAAATGGTTGTATTTATGAAACTTCTTCACAAAACACCCTACATATACCCTAGTATCTAAGGCTTCATCTGTTTAACTTTTGAATTTTGTATTTACAGTTAAATAAATAACTCACATTTAAGATCCCTCCCCTCAGCAGTGCAAGGTCCTTTATCCAGAGCACACTTCATGTACCCGTTCAGCAATCTCTTGTTACCCAGCACGTCATCCAAGTTCATATTGTCATACTTGTTGGGGTATTCCTCGGCGAACGCGCAGGCCAGGGCGATGGCCATGGCAATGAGAATGAACTTCATACTGGAAGAAGGGGGGAAGATCAGTGATTAGTGAAGTGCTTTATTAGGTGTTAAGCCTCCATACAGACGCCATCACTTCAAGCTTTTTACAGCTTGAAGCGTCGACGGCCAGTCAACATTGAACCTTATGTTATACAAAATAAAGTTAAAAATCTAAATATTAGAGAAATTAGACAGATTTTAGTAGCTTTGATTTTGTGATTTTAGGTTACGATGCTTCTATGAAATAAGATCTCACTACATAATATAAAGCAAAATTCTCCCTTCTTTTATCTGTCTCTACGATCGCGAGACACTCAAGAAATACTCTACGGATTTTCGACAGTATCTATTGAATATACTTGCAACACAATATGTACCTACATTTAGTGTACATTGCCCTGTCAATATTTCTACAACTACATAAGCTGTTTTCATTAACTTTGCATACACCCAAGACTAGACTAGAACCTAGAGAACATTACTTATAAATGTTCTCTAGCTACTGATGTCTCATTACTAACACCTGCCGTTAGCTCTAAGTCTGAAATGCAATTTGTGATTTCTAGCAAAATTATGTCCCAGTCTAGACAGGATGATGGTACCTTTATAAGTAAACAGCTGCTCTTTATACTCTTCATATAAGAAAACGTGTTTCTTGAAGAACATTCTGTCAAAGTGATGTACTTGTTAGTTAAGTATGCAGTTAGTGTTGCCTGCGGTTTCACTCGCTTGTCTAAGGGTTTTTTTCCGCACTTGGACAAAAGGTTGCGTATCAAGTTATTCTGTTGTGCACAGCTAAACTAACAAACATCCACACCAAACTTTCCTTTTTTTATATTAATTAGTGTGATTGTTTATAATAAGTTTTTATGTTTGTTTACAGGTAAGTTTCATTCGATTAGATGACGATTCTCATGTAAGGTAGAATCACGTAAGTATGGATGTAATTATTTACGCAATGTGAAACTCCTTCGTGAAGTCTATTTATTAAGCTTAGAAGGATTTTTTTGAAATGTGAAGTACCTGCCTTTAATAAGCTATATGAATATAAAAGGCGGCATACGGGAAACAGTTCATGTATTGTAATAGGAAAACTTGTTTCTGTTGGATTAGTGTTCTTTTTTGTAAATATTATTTTTAATAAATTTTATTTATTTATTTTTTTTTTTTAAATTTTATTTGTTTAAATATAAGTATAATGTTTTAAAATTCCAACTCTATATCCTAAAACATGAAAAAACATTTAACGTACATCATAATGTACTTGTATAAAATGTTTAACGTCACCCAGGTGTAGTACAGCGATATGAAATACTGGCAACTTTTTAAATAGAAAGTTTTAATGGTCAAATATAATCTGTATTCACTGTCAGCTAAATATCATGTTTGGTGTACAGCTTTTTATCCGACTGCCAAGAAGAGCTATGTTTTTAAGTATTTTACAGTAGATATAATTCTTTGTATTGACAATATTTTCTCTGAAGTTAAAGGTTCTTACACTACTTTTACTTCAAGTCAAATAACTTAGACATTACAAAGACACGTTTGACACGTGTTTGAAAAAAAAAACATGGAAATTATCAAGAGAAAAACATCTACAATATCCTCGAGTTTTTTAAGTGTCCCTACAAATTATTTAGTACTTTACTTTAAAATTAATAAATTGCATTAGCTGTCGCAAAAAAATATAATACAAGGTAAATATCACTCACTTTGAAAAAACACAGAACTTTTCCAACTACACTTTTCAAAATCACTTCAATCCAATAGAAACAAGAAAGAACTGTGACCAATGATTAGTTCATCATCAATTTATAGTCGCCATTATCCTTTTACCGTCTCCTTGTAATGAACTTATTCATAATGGTCACCAATCACTTTAATTGTTACCTAATTATAATACTGTCGTCATTCATTAGTATTAAGAATTGCAATGGGGGAATTTCTATTCAATTTCACAAAATTTTGAAGTGATTTGGCTAATTGTTTTGTAGAAATGGATCTATTTCTAGTGTATCGTAAGTTGACTGTATTCTAGAATCTTGTATCTGCTGTGTTAAGGTAGGTCAAGTTAAGGTAGGTAAATTGTGAGAAAATATTGTGTAATCGTTAATAAAGTGTAGGTAATGCTCAATTATTGGACGTATATATTGTGTTAATACAAGTCAAATTCACATCAATTTTGGTTCTTTCTAATGTAAGGCAATGAATGATACTTAAACTTAAAAACACAATTCAGATGTTCATACCCATAAAACTATTGAATGAAATTAATTTTCACACTACTATTTAACTCGCCTAAAAGCACCAATCCTTGAAATAACCTGACTCACTCATCACCTACTTAAAAACCTTGGCGTCTCATGGGCCCTTGGAGTGTTTGAAGGAATACATTTCACAATAATACAATAACTCTTAGTACCTATGTACAACTTAGCACGACATAGAATTAACCGAGCAAAATGCCCTGATTTACAGTTTTTATAAGAAAAAAAATGACCTAAGCAATTAACGCTTAATAAAACTGGCTTCTATAACGATATTGCATGTAACCTTCACTTGACCTTGGTAGAACAGCGGATAACATTACCATAACAATGGTTTATTAACATTTTACCTTTGATTGTACTTATGACTAAGTTATTTAATTATTCTCGTCATTTTGCTATGATATTGCACTATTTTTGCTAGGTGCATTAAAATCTGGGGTTTTACCGGAATACTGGCTAATTATTTAAAAATAACTACATTCAAGTCACCATAATCTACCTTTTCCCAACTATGTTGAGGTCGGCTTCCTGTCTAACCGGATGCAGCTGAGTACCAGTGTTTTACAAGCAGCGTCTGCCGATCTGATCTCCACAACCCAGTTCCTTAGGCAGCCCAATACCTGTGGAAAGACAGTTCGTCAGACTTTTTGGCTTCTGACTATCTGTAACTGCACTCAAGTAACAATTTGCAAGAACCATACCTAGATATTGTTTAATTTCCACTCAAAAACAAAAATACAAATTCAGGCAAAACTACAAGCCCGCGAATCGATCGACTGTCCTAAATACTCTATCTACTATTCATTCCTAAAAATATCATTGCAACTTTATTATCAAATTAGGGAATAAGAATTACAATGCAGTTTTTAAAAAAAGAATATATACATTCAAGATCACCACAAACAATCTTACAACAGGCTGCAAAACAAAAGAATGTGTAATACATATGTGCACTGATTTCAAAATTAAATCTCAGCCAATCTACTTTCGATACGTAACACCGTAAATCCCAGCAAACAAGCAAAGAAAATACTAAGCTTTACTACCAGTCTGTGTACAAACAAATATCTTTACTTATTCCCTCTATTTTACAGCGTGTTCAGTAAATACGGGCTGGAGGAAGACCGGGGTTACTTCTCACCCCGGGTGGCGAACACCCTGTATCATGGAGAATAAAATGACTGGCGGAGGTGCCATAACGGAAAATCGCCTAAGAAAATAGCGCGCCAAAATGCGGGTGTGCGGGGGACGAGGAACGTTACTGTTTTCGCTCTTATACGCCTTTTTTGGACCTGACTATATTTTATAATACCAAAAATCGTTGACAGATGTCTCAAAGAACCCAATCGCCTCATTAGTTCACTCGTTTTAGTAATGTCCACCGTACGAATTTGACCTAGAAGAAGGCGCCTGACCTATCTCCGCTCATCTCTTACTCCGTGTCCCGTATAAATTCCGAACTATATTTTAATAATGTATATTCAGAGCCACCCCTGGTGCGATGTGTCATTTGTTTTAGCTGAAGTAGGTAGTTTAAAATTCCGTTTAAAACTGTAAACTGTGTAATATTTTTGCGAAGTGCTGCGTTCGCTTTATCGTCGCTTCTGTCAGCAGACTAGCAGTATACTGCCAGGGGATTTCATTTAAGAGTATCAGGTTTATGTACTCAGTTTACTAGGTACGAATTTGTAAAATATAGTATGTGTGTAGCTCAAACATACACTCAGAATTGGTGTAAAAACGAAGCTCAAAAACAAATGCATATCGCAAACCAAACAAAAAGATCCCGTAATCCTTTTTCACACCCTTTATAATGACCAGTTACAAACACCCTACAATTAAAAAAGCAAAACAATTAAGCTATCAGGGTTGCCTCTCGTGCAACACCAAAGTAAAAGTTATGAATGATGTGGCTTTAAAAAGCCCTAAGTTGATGCGTGGTAGCGACAACCCCTTAATTATAAGTAAGTTACAACATAATTAGCGGGACCAACCCTTTATCTCGGCTCGCAAGTCTGTTTCTAATTTAGGAAAGCCGCAGAGTAATTACTGCAGCTTTTCTGGGCAATGTGGTTTTATAGTACCTTAATGAAATATGAGTTGCACCGTTGGTTTAGGCAACTGTATTGAGTTTTATTTAATAAATAAGGGCTATTTTTTGACTTAAATAGGTTCATTCTGTAAGTAATTGAAGAGAAAATGCGTGGCCGGTAAACCAATGATTTTGAAATGACTTCCATCCAACACCGATGAAACTGCTAGCAAACAAGCAGCTAATTATAAAACAATAGAAAATCAATTGTGTTTCGCGTATATCTGCGCTCCGGCATACAACGGATTAAGATGGAAACATACCTCCGTGGAACATGCAGTATTATCTTCTATGTTACTAAAATTAGGCAAAATTCACCACCTTTGGAGAATGAGCATTCGCAGGTACCAAAAACAAGACGATGTTTTCGTAAAGTAATGACATACAGTGCCGCTTTCACTACTTACTACATATCTTCGGAACACTGAAAATACTCGGACCACGGACATCCAACAAATCGGAAGCTATCTTCAAAACAATGCCATTACGAACACCAAGTACAAAGGTTTGCAATAAAAATGGCTGCTATAAAAGTGTTGGCAAATAGTTGTGACCAACAGATGTACTCGAAGTTTGCGCAAACAGTTTAGTTAGCTTTGTTTCATATTTATGTCCTTAGTATTTTATGGTTTGCGAGATGTTGTCATATTGTGTTAGTGATGCAATACTGGTGCTCATAGGCATCTGATAAGACCTGGAAGCCGACTTCAGTATAGTTGGGAAAAGGCTAGGCATATGATGCTTATTTGAATCAGTGGATTGAAGTAAAGTTTGGGACATACTCTAAGACTACAAAAGAGCGCTTTTACAAAAGATTTCATTGAAACATAATTAAGACCTGGCAAAACGTGGGTTTTATAGTTTAGAACGCTTCATAAAATGTTATGTAAATTACGTCTATTACCGAAAAAGTTCCAGTTATTTTAAGATAGCGAATACTGTTAAGTACCTACCTATTCGAATAAAATAGATAGGAATAATACTCTAGACTATTTCTGAAAAAAATATACATATTTCAAGTAATAAAAAGAACACTTCTTCATGTCATCATGTTGTTCCCAAGTATTCAGTCATCTAAATGGCAAATTACATATTAAACAAATGAATTATTTCAACTAATTCCTTCAGTCATTTCAATAATATTTTGACCATGTTTACTTTGGCCTTTTGAAATCTAATCTTGATACCTTTAATTACTCTATAGGTGCCACCCACACGGCATCAAAAAGTTGGTCTACCTCTAAAACCTATTTGAAGTGTTAATTTAACTTTTTGAAAAGGTCAAGTGTCTAGTACTTCGTTAATTGCCCCGTCTTTAAATATTCTGTTCTGTTTATTATTCATATTTTCTTATTAGAAAAAGTGATGTCTGAAATATCCCTTCTAAAAGGTATGCTGTATTCACTTCACAAGTAACTATGTCTTTCTGTCTTCTACTCTTTGATTGAAGGAATGAAAAGCATTGAGGAGAAATCTGATAGAAAAAAAAACCGGCCAAGTGCGAGTCGGACTCGCCCACGAAGGGTTCATACCATTATTTATAAAACGGACAAAAAAATCACGTTTGTTGTTTAGGAGCCCCCAAAATATTTATTTAATTCTAGTTTTCAGTATTTTTTGTTATAGCAGCAACAAAAATACATCATCTGTGAAAATTTCAGCTCTCTAACTATCACGGTTCATGAGATACAGCCTGGTGACAGACGGACGGACGGACGGACGGACAGAGGAGCGAAAACAATAGGGTCCCTTTTTACCCGTTGGGTACGGAATTCTAAAAACGTTTATAGCAATAGCAGTTTCAGATTAAGATTCTTTAACCTATCTATCTATCCCTGGTTTTGCGATTAGAGATTGAATTTTGAAACTAGCTCCAAATAAATTAAGACTCAATCCGTAACCACGTCGAAACGGACGGCTTCATCCAACATTCTTTTGTTATCAAACCCATGTAAAGGTTTTCAGGCAAACTAAATAATTCAGGAGGGTTAAATCGTTCATGAACATGTCCTATACCCGGGTTGTAATTTATTAAGGAGATGCCTGTTGCGGGACATGACTTCCTTCTCAACAACTCACTGGGGAACGGTGAAAGGTAGGCGTTTTCGGAGCACCTGTTTTTTTTAAACGGTTGCTTAATAAAGCAGGATAGGTGCAGAAACGAACAAACTTACTTTGTAGATATGAGTGTTGATTATTATTTAGTATGTCATAGGAAAGAGGGGAAGGGTCGTCCAAGGTATAGCTACATCAAGCAAATTAAAGAGAAGGTGAATGTTGTGAGTTGGCGCTAGATAGGCGTAAATCGAAGGAGCTGCACCGACAACAGCTGGGCTCTTAAATTGATGAATGAATGAAGTCATAGTGTAGTGATAAGGGGTCCTTTATATGGGAAATCATTAAATGACTCGCTCAGGTATCAGACTTTGACCGAGTAAGTAAAATCCAGTTTTCTTTCTTCTGGAGCGTCTTGTATTCCAGGTTCATGATAATTCTTTCGAATAATCCTGTAGCATGTTGTAGAGCTACCACAAGGCTTTCTGAGGTCAACAAAGACTTGATAATTTTCGAACCCCTTTGAACAGTTTTCCATCTAGCAGTACTCTGTACTTACCATACAATTTGTAGCAAATATTTCTGATTAACTTCATTACTTGGCGCGTATTATGTTTTTGTTGGTTCCACGAACAGCCTGACTGATTCAATTCCGTCGTAATTTCGATCTGACGGCCGACGAACGGAGAGCCTTTATTCAATTTGACGTGCTTGAGTATGTGCAAGTGTTGTCAACTTGGAAATAACAAGTGGCTTACATAATGTTCGTAGATATACTTAAATCTTGAAGGTTATGTCGTGGTGACCTTGTGGGTAAAGAACCAAACTCTCGAGTATGAGGGTGTGGGTTCGATTGCAGGTCAGGTAAGTACCAATGCAACTTTTCTAAGTTTGTATGTACTTTTAAGTATATCTTAGACACCAATGGTTGATAAAAAAAGGTGAAGGAAAACGTCTTGAGGAAACCTGGACTATAAAGTCTGAAATCAGCAACCCACATTGAGCAAGCGTGGTGATTAATGCTTAATCCTTCTCATGTCAGAGGAGGCCTGTGCCCAGCACTACAGTGCACAGTTAAAAGTATTCCCCACTTTTTAATGTTTCTTCCTCTTTAATCACTCTATCTATTAAAAAAAACCGCATGAAAATCGATATGTTTATGTACTTACCTTATGTACTCCCCTAATGTAATTCCTTATGTACTTCCTTAAGTACTCCTCTTATGTACTTCCTTATGTACTTTCATTATGTACTCCCCTTATGTACTTCCTTATGTACTTCCATTATGTACTCCCCTTATGAACTTACCTTATGTACTCCCCTTATATACTTCCTTATGTACTCCTCTTATGTACTTTCTTATGTACTTCCATTATGTACTAACTGCGTTATCAGTTTTCTGAAAAATCACATGAAAAACTTTTCAAAACGCCCACGGACTTCCTAACAAGAATTGGTCCAAAATAACGTTTGTTTTGATGCTAGTAACAGACTACAGTCATTAAAAACCATTTCTTTTTTTTTTTTTTATTATTCACAGTAAGCTGAAAATCAGCACTTTTCGAACGTCAAAACAAAAGACAGCCCCCAAAACGCCCGCCCTTCACCACTTCCTATGTGTTTTTGCTGGCTGGATGCATTGAAATACACGTGAAGTGCTTAAAACCAAGATTTCGCATAGGTGTCCGCTTGTTTTGCAAAAGAGCTTATATTGGCATACATACTTTTGCGATTCCAATTATTTTCGATTTAGAAAACAATAATGATACCATATTGTTTTTTTTTCTGAACATCGAATTAAGGAAAAATCTGCCGAATCATGCGCATGAGTGAACAACGCTTGTTTTTAATGGTTTCTTGTCTTTGAGGATTTACAAAATAAAATTGTTTTCCGTGTGTTTTCTTGCCCAATGAATTGACGATCCAATTTCATTTTGTTTTTCTTGGGTTTGTTATTCTCAGCTTATAGATTCTTTCTTCCTCATGGATACATTTTCGAGATATATATATGTTAGATTTTTTATTTATTCAAAGCAAAACACCGTGGATATAATGTGAATGATAAATTCGTGGCCAAGCAATTACTTAACGTTATGTCATATTTTTAAAATATACAATTTTGATTTGATTTGCTTGTTTCTCGATAGGAATCTTCTTACTCCAAGTTAATCTTGGAAACAAATGTCAAATTATTCTTATCACCACCGAGAAGATTGAAAAAGTTTTAATGACCCAAGTTCTGTGCAAACCATTAAAATAAACTAGCCCCTTAGATTTTTATCTATAGCCAATACCAATTTACGGCCAATTGCATTGTCTAGACTCGGGACGAAGAAAAACTTTTCAAAATTGGAGTCCAAACTTTTTAAAGGCATCTTTGGATCATGTTCAGGTATTTCTTTTCTTGAAGTTAGCGAATGGTCGAAGTTTGAAAATATTTTATACTAATGATTTCGGGTTAAGGAACCCATTTAAGAACTTGATGACGCACGTGAGAGTGAAGCATCTGCACGTACAATTTGACTTTTAGTAACTTTTAAATGTGGAGTGGCTCGTGTGTCATAATTTACACTCACGTCACTTAACCAACACATATGGCATATCTATAACGATTACAATTCTCGTTTGTAAAAATAAATTCTTATAAAATGCGACGCATAAAAATACTATATTATCATTTGATTTATCGGCATTCATTAATATATCACCGTGATACAATATAGTCTATGTTACTCGAGAGGAGTGAACGTTTCCAAAAATGAAGATTTTTTTTCAAATCGTGCGCGATAAAGCGTAGATAAAGATAACTTCTTCATAATAAATTGGCTGGATAAATTGCTTAGCTTGTAGTATTTACATAGGTAATATAAGAAGAAAATGTACAAATTGCATTTCTTTTCAAAACAAGCTATCGTTTACTACCGATCCAATAAGTGTTTGCGAGCGATACGAAGTTTAATAAATATTGAAAACGCTCCACAATTTTCCTTCCTTGGATTGAACTTAGCGTTCAACTGTTATCTTATTTTAATACTTTTCTTTTGATTACAAGTTTAAAATTCATTTACGATTTAATGGTGAGCTTTGGATTTTATTATTTTTGTTTAGCAGGCTTTTGATTTATAAAGTCTGACAACCATACTTACCGAGGGTTGCCCAGGTAAATAGGTCGAGGAGGTCAGATATACAGTCGCTCCATGTAAAACACTGGTAATCAGCTACTTACGATTAGACAATATAGATGGGAAACGGGAAAAAGCTAGGCAGATGATGAGTTTAGAACTTTTCAAGTTGTACCTATATTTTATTCTTTTGTATTCTTTTGTTTGAATTGTTATGAAGATTTTTTGAAAGATTTAATATAATATTTTAGTAATTTGGTTTTCTTTACGAAAACTTGAGATGCACTTGACTTTAGAACAAAGGAATGAAATGTTCATAATAAGATCGCAGCCGATGCCCGAAGCAGTGCTACATAAAAACAGGCCAAGTGCGTGTTGCGGACGAATGGTTCCGCACCATTATTGTAACGGCCAAAATCACGTTTCCTATTATAGAGTCCCGTAAGATGTTATGTACAATTTTTAGTATTACTTGTAATACCGGCAACAATAATACATGCTCTGTGATGATTTAGACTGTCTAACTATCACGGTTCAAGAGATACAACCTAGTGTCAGTTGGATGTAGAGTAGAGTCTTAGTAGTAAGGTTACCGTTCTTCCCTTTGAGTAAGGAACCCTAAAAAAAACCTTATTCTTTCTCAGGGGTCGTTTGTATTTGGATTTTGAGCGCACACTCCATTTGCTGCCCAGTCGCAAAGATTTTTCTCCTTGAGAGAATTTTCAGGTAAACTCAAGTGATTTGTTAGGTCGATGCAAAGAACACAGAGGCTATAAAATATAAAGGTTCTTTTTTATATTGTTTTGTTGTGTTTAAGACAGGTTTGAAGAGGTTTTTTCTGTTTATAAAGCATCTACTTGAAATGTTTGAAAGAAAATAGTTTCAGCGGTGTTTTCCTTTGTTTTATTTCATTGCCAAAAAAATGGGATTGAATTTAAATTTTCTCAGCATCATTGTCATATAGACAGAAGATATATGCCGATATTTTTCGCAGGTAACCAACCTACATATTTTATAAAAATAGGTTGAATCCTGTAAAAATGTTTGACCTTGTTTAATAACAATCATTAGGTACACTAACAGTACGGGCCCCCAAAATGTACGACCACCGTAAACAAGCTTAGGGATCTAATTTTGGACCTCATCAAAGAATAACGCGGGTTTGGCCACACCTTAGCTTATATATTTCAACCCCTGAGAACCGACCTTAAAACAAAACATCATGCACACGACTTAATACTTTTTCACTACATCCATTGCTGGGATAAGCAACAAGAAGTAGAGGTAGTGTGAACAAAACAAGCAATGGATTTTAAAATAGGAATAAAGTCGTTGTTTTCAAGCGTTTCATAATGAACAGGCTTGTTCAACATGGGCGCTCATTTGATTCAATATTCAGTGATGTAATTAAAACAAAATTGACTGCGTGACTTGCGAGTGGGCCCTGTTTGACTCGTAAACTGAGGAATTCGTGTGCCTAAATATGCGGTAGTTTTGGGGGCTTTTAGTTTTAGTTTCAGCGCCATCTTGTTTTTGTAGGGTTGCGGTGTACAAGTTTTACGCTTAGTTGGTCTTAATGAGGTTTTTGAGTAAGAGTTAGAAATCGTACTCCTGTTTACGCTAGCCTCGTGGTTAAAAGTAGTCTTTCCTCGATATATAGGCTATCTAACACTGTTATTTTTTCAAATTGTTTCAGTAGTTCCTATGATTAGCGCGTTCAAACAATCAGCTACACAACTTAAACTGTATAATGGATTTGTGATCTCTTAGATTTCACTTTACACACTACCATTTTAATTTAATTTATTACTATATTGTTAAAATTATCAATGTTCTTGAAAAAATACTAAGTCCTTTATTACATTTTAGCGTAAGGTCAAGAAACTACATCAGCATACAAACTAGCACTGAAAGGGTAAGGGTACGGCACCACCTGTTACTCTAAGCGTTGAGACTTGTGGCTTAGCGTCGCGACGCCCGACTGACAACCACTTACACTATCTTGATTAAATGTTCTAAATGTTATTTTTAGAATTAGAAGAGGTAAAATATATTAAATTAGTGATATTACAATGCGGTACGGTTAAAATTCACATCAAAGTAATATTAAAAGCGTGCGTTTGGATGTTTGTTACCCTTTTTCGCAAAAACTACGTAACGAATTTTGACAAAACTTCTGAAAAGTATCGGTAATACATTTACTATGGTGCGAGTACACATAGGAAGTGGTGAAGGGCGGGCGTTTTGGGGGGTGTCTTTTGTAAATTTTACCTTCAAAAAGTGCTGATTTTCTGCCTATTTTGAATAAATGACTTTTGATTTTTGAGAGGTAGTGTCCTATGTCATGCGAGTGAAAACGGAAGACAAAATCCTAATTATAAATCATGTTCGAGTTATATATAGATAGACTGATTTTATAAGACTGAGCTGATTTAAATAAAATTAGGTAGAGGTAGGAAGGTACACGATTTTAGTAGGTACTGCTTTTTAGATGCATGTGAAAATGGTCAACCTATACAATTCGAGGCTATAAAAAGGACCAATCTTTTATTCTAAACATAGTCGAAGTCTGTATATCTTTTGGGCGCGCCATAAACTTGGAATCCATGAATACAAAGTCTGAGGACATCAATCCTGTATTTTAAGGAAAAGTGGGGTACTTTGCTTTGGCAACGATCAATTGGCTTGGAGGTTCGTTTTATGGGTATTTTGGGGAACATAGAAGAGAGCAATATTTTTATATGTGGTGTTAGAAGTAGGTAGATACTTACCTACTGAATTAGAACAGTGATATATTCTCGGATTAAGATGTTTCAGTGTG
This sequence comes from Helicoverpa zea, assembly GCF_022581195.2. NCBI lineage: Eukaryota > Metazoa > Arthropoda > Insecta > Lepidoptera > Noctuidae > Helicoverpa > Helicoverpa zea. The sequence continues at coordinate 2,777,452 of NC_061468.1, forward strand.
TAAGATTGTTATATAGGGAGAGCTTCAGTGAGCTTGTTAATAATAATATGTATGTTAGTCTTGAAAGTAATGTATCTATGAGCCTGAAAACAAAAATGGTATTTTGATTTGATTTAGTAAGTTTTACTGAAAGAAAGTAATTGAATGAATAGCTGAAATTCAACGGTCCGTTTTTTTGTTTTATCATTGTTATAGTCAGCAATAATTCGTTTATTTATAGACAGAAGTAGCAGCACGTAAAGTAACACTTTAAAAGTTAATCTTTTCTTAAAAACTGTTTACGTATTTATATCAAAAACATCTGTAGTTATAACCTTTATAAACTTTAACGTTTCTTCTAACAAAGGTCCAAAAAGTGCGAAGTTTCGAGCAAGTTTTGTTCTCACTTTATTAAACGTTTTTCTGAACTAAAGTTTGTTTTGTAGTTTTTGATATCTCAGCGTTCATGTCACGACGTCTTGTTTTTTTGAAATTTCTTGTGATATTTTGCTATTTTTGTATCATCAGAGTTTGTGAAAAATGATGGAGGTATTCTATTTGGAACTAGCTTTTTTGATCGACCATTAAACTATGATGTATGAGGTTTCCTTTACGACCTACTAAAATCATTTTTTTTTTGCAACTGCTTAACAAAGGCCCATGAGAAAGTGAAGGATACGACGTTGCTTAAAAGAGCCTGAAGTACAGCACGCTTCTAAGGAATGAGATTCCAATTTACCGACAAATACTCACACACAATAAAAATAAATACAAACTATAATTGGAATCTGCAAATATTCCTGGCAATGCAGAAAATTCTAGAGCTAATTGCCATCATTAAAAGTAAGTACCAATAGAGTTAGCAGTAAATAAAATGAGCGGTATATGGCTGTGCTGCGGTAGCATTGTAACTGGTAAAGCCTGGGATACCTCACCTGTATGACTCTGAAATGCGTAGAGATATATATGTGTACTAGATGTGGTAGTGTAGAACGAGTATGGCGTGAATGAGCGCTTCCAGCCTTGTTATAGTAAAGTCGCGTAAGTTAGTTCAATGTTAAGCGATTTTAAAAGTTCACATCAATACCTCTAAGGAGAAACAATCTTTGGAGCTGAAAAATCATGACATGATCCAGGCCGCTGCTGGTGCAGCGAAAGGCATTGTCAGACTTTTACTGGCTAAAACCCACCCATGTTCCTTCTACAATTCTTCGCGTACTAACTATTATCAACGCTAATCACTTTCCCTTTTCTCTTTAATCAAGTATTGAGATAAAGACATAGTTCCCAAAAAACCTGAAGTTATTTGTATCGTGATAAAGAGACAGCCTCATCCATCCTCCGAGCCTTTTCCCAACTATGTCGGGGTCGGCTTCCAGTCTAACCGGATTCAGCTGAGTACCAGTGCTTTTACAAGAAGCGACTGCCTATCTGACCTCCTCAACCCAGTTACCCAGGCAACCCGATACCCCTTGATTAGACTGGTGTCAGACTTACTGGCTTCTGACTACCCGTAACGACTGCCAAGGATGTTCAATGACAGCCTAAAGAGACAGCCTCATCTAGAATTTTCTAGCATTCAATTCTGACCCAATTCCCGTGGCCTGGCGGGACATTTGTCAGGCTAATGCAAATGCCAGTACCGGGATGTGGCGACTTAATAAAATATTAATGGACCACGCATTAGATGACTGTGGTGTTCTGCTCTTAAGATCTCAAAGACGATGAACAATGGAAGATGTACGGGAGGGATGAACGGTGAGGAGGACGGATGAGTCAACAGTTTTGTGGCTCGTGTCTTGTGGGAAGTTTGGGATGAGGTAAGATTTTAATAGCTAAGTTTGTTTTTGTGTTAAGGGGTCGCAAAGTTTTTAAATTGAAGTTATGACTAAAATGGTTTTGTCACCAAATTCCAATAAAATCGTAATTGAAAGCGATATAATTGCCATATTGTCTTTAGATTCTTGGACGTCCAATAATACGTTCTTAAATTCTTCTCCTCCCAAAACAGGTGTTACATTTCAAACCATATCCTTTTCGACTTTGTTCCACGATTCACCGTTGCTCCTCAGATATTTGCATTCGAAGACTCGAAGACAGCGTGACTTCATATTAAAAATAGTTCAGATTTTGAGCCAACTTTATGCGAACTTAGATCATTTGAGCGAGTGGCTCCTAAATTCTAAACGGGCAGTCACATAGCATCAAAGACTATAAAACCACTTGACTGCACATACAGTGCCCCGACGCTCGCCAAACGTTAGTGATTTTGCGCGTACTATAAGGCTACGATCAGTACGATCCTTTAGTAGCGACCAAGTCTATGACCTGCGAACACGCTAAATTTTTGAGGATTTTATTTAGTAAAAAACCAAAAATAATGCCTACATGCGCGATGAAATGGTGCGGGAAACGATCCAGGACATCTAGTTACAAAAAGGATGGCATCGGCAAATATCAATACCATTTGGCTTTGATTTAATTATATTACGAAATACCACAGGGGTCTATTTAAATTGGTGGTTGGTGAACCGCGCTCACGCTCGTTGATGTCTTTTGGAAAAGTCCCTTACTTTCATTAAGAAATTCTAATACGTCCATCTCTTTCTTGCCCTTTGTATTCCTATCGATGAAATTTGGGCTGTTACCTTTAAGGATGAAGTGGATATCGATAATAGTAAAAAAAATATTTTCATTTTAGATTTTTTAAGATTCCAGAAATATAGAAAATTGGTCCCCAATAAAATACAGTGTTGTTTGCTCGGGGCACTTCACTCCCAATTGTTTTGAATATTTAAAACAATGCCGACGTTTATTTAGTTCAGCGATTCCAACAATGTTTTCGCCTATCTTAGTAAGTTTTTATAAACCTCATCATTTTGGAATAATTACATCGTGTACCTATTTAAAATATATCATGAAATATGTAGACGTTCGATTATCGTTTTTTACCAAAAACAATCAGGACCCTAAAACATTAATTCGAAAAACTTATACTAAATTAATACATTTTAAGAATCAATAATTTTCTTGTATGGAGGTCTTTTTTGTAATAGACTGATTTTTATTAAATATTCTTATACAATTTTTATTGAGTATTTATTACTACGATGAAATACATTTTATCGATATTTTTTAATTGAAAGAGAGCAATCCCTTGCTGAGCGTACTCATGCAATTCGACCTTGAACTGACCAATAGTAGCCGCGGATTATGCCGCGTCCCCCGGCCCGCAGCGGTGAGTCGTGTTCTTAGAAGAAATTGGCGAGTGCGCCCTCTAGTGGTTATTTACTTTATGCATAGCATAGATTATATTTTCTTTTTATTGGAGCTAGACTTTTTAATGTCTTTTGTTTCAAATTGAAACAAAATTGGAACAGAAATTAAACAAAGAAACGAAAGTGAAAAAAGAAACGAACCAAAAGCTATGTTTAATTTTGTATTTAGAAATTCAATCAAATTGTTTGTTTAGCAGTTTAGTTTAATGAGCAAGTCATTATTTTTTTATTTGTCATAAACTATAATAAGTCCCTTGTACTAGATGCCCTGTTTCAAATTAGGTTCTAAACAGACACTATTTGTATTCAAACATTAATTTCAACACTAAATGGTACCAAAAACACATAAATAAAAAAAAAATAATAATAAAATATTTATTTCATCCACTTATGTATAAAAACAGAACAATTTTTGGAATTAACCTTTAAGCAAATTTTTGCTTGTGATAGGTAGTTCCGCATTTCAAGATTACAGTAACTGTAGGTACATACATAAATGTGAAAAGAAGTCCTGGAAATAGTTGGATAAATAATCCAAAACAAAGTATAAATAAAGAAAAAACAAAGTAAAGTTTAGTTTTAGATTTCGCTCTCTGTGTGTGTGTGTGTGTGTGTGTGGGGATGTGTAAGTGTGTATGTGAGTTAATGTGTGTGTGTGTGTGTATGTGCACTGTGTATGTTTGGGTCGATGTGCGTTTTCAACTATGTAACTGTATGTAAAATTAACATACGTACTACATCTAAATAGAAGCTTAAACCATAATTTTAGGTGTATAAGATTTAAGCTCACACTAAATTAGTTTGGCTTGCATGCAAATAAATTTTAATTAGAACATGAACATAAATATGAATGAGAGACTTGGGAATTCAAGTGAAACATAAATTACTTAGTTACTAGTTTAATTAGAGATTAATTAATTTTTCGTGATTAAAATACTGTATGCACTGATTTGACAGTCTTTCTGAAAAGATTTTTCTAAACAAGGAGATTTGGTAGATAAATGTAGGATCAGACTTTGCCAGACGTACAATTATTGCTAGCTAACTATTAAAAAAACATCCGAATTGAGAACCTTTTTCTTTTTGGGAAGTCGGTTGAGAATAAGAAAAATATTCTATCTTCTCCAATAAACGCCTCTTTTCTTAAAAATAAAAATAAGTATAACTACTACGTGTCGCACGTAGTGGGTAAACTTTTTCAACATATTCAACAAAATTATTTCCACTCAAATAAGTTTATCCAGACGAATGAAATTGGTATATCTTTTCAGGAACCATTCGAAACGGGAGACATCGCGTTTACGTTATTTTTACAAAAATGAATGATCCTTTATTGTATGACAAGTCTTTATTATTTCAACCTGTTGGATTCTGCTTATTTTTTATTTCTTTTTCAAGAGCAGAAAAATGGTTTCTAAGGGTTGAGTTATGAAAATTGGTGTTGGTAAAAATGGGGTCTAATTTTGGACGATGTAGGAAATATGAAGGTATGAAAATAGAAGTCGTGAATTGGGCTTATTTTGTGACATTTTTGCCACAAATAAATGTTAAATACCTACATTTATTTGTGGCAAAAATGTTACATGTTATGTTACATTATGGAGCCTCTTAGTTACTTTAACATAACACATACTTTTTTATACTCAACAAATATAGATTTGCATTTAAAATATTCACAAAATTCATGAATAAAAACGATTTGTCTACACTAATTAGATTTATTTTATTGTTTGTTGGTACTGCAAAATCTCCGTAACTATTGAACTGATTTGAAAAAGTCTTTTACTTTTGGAAAGCTACACTATTCACGAGTGACATCTATAGGCTATGCTTTTTCCGGGCAGAAGTACCCCCAGGACGTGGGTGAAACTGCGAGAAGACAGATAGTTATACATAAGACAACTTAGAACATTTTTCATGCGTACGAACTGCAAACGCATAACAGTGTCCGAACAAAACGCTTGTGGGCACGTAAAAGCATTTTGTGTTGGCGTGAATATTTGATGTTAACATCAAACAGGCAACTTACCATCACTCATTGTTTATTCAGTCCCCTGCTCATTAGGTCTCAAACCCACCGGTGTGTAACAAATATTCGCAGCTCTTTAAATTGTTAATTTTGTTAAGCCACTTCGTGGGTAACGAGTGAATTGGTTGGTTAACTGTTTGATTAACAGGCAAGGCGGGTTTTACGCAGTTTCCCATTAATTATAAGATTACTACTTACTTTTTTAATACCTCATGTGTTTCTCGCCTGTGAAACGCGTTTCAATTTAGCCCTCGTTCAGAGTATATGAGGACTCGGTACATAAGTATAAAAGTATAAAATTTCATTATGTAGGTACAAACTTTTTGTTATCACAATTCATATGAACAAAGACTCCCGTTACCTTGGAGATAATGCAAAAAACAATGGAAAATTATAATGAAAAACAAGATTTAATAAATTGTTAATTAAAAAAGGGCTTTTTGCAAATAAAAGGTAAAACTTGGACAAAGCGTTATCGGGTCTGGATGCAATGAATTGAAGTGATGAATGGAGTCGTGAAATGGGAACATAAAGCCAAGTAGGTACCACGGAATAAGGAAGAATGAGCAGAGATGCCATAGCGCAGGTAGGTCAGGCGCCTTGTTCTAGGTCACAAAGCGTGACCAAAACGATCAGATAAAAGTGAACTAACGAGGCTCTTTGACTCAACTGTCTACAAATTTAGGTATTACAAAAAAATATCGTGTCCAAAGAAGGCGTCTAAAGGCGAAGACAGTAACGTTCCTCGTCCCCCGCACTCCTGCATTTTGGCGCGATACTTTCTTAAGAGATTTTCCGTTATGGCACCTCGGCTATTTATTGTGTTCTCCATGCCACGTACCCACTGGCCCGTAACACCCGTAACGTGTGAAATATTGGCTCATTCTACCCTGGAATTAATTGCGATAGTTAGATTATGGATACAGAGAAGTTCTAGAAACTTTGTCTGTCTGTGTGGGCGTTATTAGTCTGTAGTACTGAAATTCCTTTCAAGATGTTACCTAATATATATGTTCTGTTCTGTATTAATATTAAGTACGGCTCAAAATGATGAGCCTTGCAAGTCGTAAAAGCAAACCCTTGTGGCTTCCTTTGTTGTAAAACTTTGGTATAATCTTTGACATTGTTTTATTAACTAAGATATAAAAAAACTATTTAAACCTAAAACATTTTCAATAAATATCTTATTATTTTTAACTTATTTAAAGGTCCTAAAGGACCAGTAGGAATTTTCCAGGGGTGAAATGGCTAGAAGAAAAGCGCCAATCACAAAAAGAGAGCCCTAAGCCGTCATACACCTTTACTCTCAATAATGCAATAAGCATTTTTCACGAGTCGCCGAGGCAAGAGAAAATTTAACAAACTATTTTCGAAATAAAGGAAACTATTAATTAATCTTGCAGCTACCGTCAGTCTTCGTATGACGTATGATGCTGATTGATGCAGCCTAACGAGTGACCGCCCGGGGTAGGTATCGGATACCAAAGCCAATTGTTCTTTAGTAAATGTACCTGAATATCGAGAGGTCAGGTATTGTGGTATTTTATGCTGAATTGCAGTGTCAAAACAATCACAAACCCACATCTAACGTGGGTTAGTAATTGTTTTTCTTGAAACTCTCCTAGGTTACCGATTATGGAAAATATTTAGTTTTAATAGCTTGAAAGTAAAATGTGCTGTAAATCCTCAAATTTTACCTAACATTTAAGTCATTATATTATATAAAACATTTGAAATAGTACAGTATAGTAGACTAGTAGAGAACGCCTTAGGCGTTATGTCCGCCATTGTACTGTTTGTGCAAGAAGTATTTTAAATAAAAATAAATAAATAAATAAAAGTTTTTTTTGTCATAGTTATGTGTCTCTTATTGCGTGATACACATGCTTCATGGGGCCAAATAAGTTATGTCATAAAGTCAAAAACATGACGCACCCAATTAAAAAATACAACGAGAATATTTTTTTATTTCTCCAAAGGGATTTCTCACAAAATATTTGAAGATAAATAAGCGTCCAGTAGATTGAATCTAATAGTTGAAAAATTGTTTATAACAACTTCTGAAGTAATGGAGTGTATTTGAAAGCTTCAATTTAGATTGGTAATAATTTTTCGTCGATAAACTACGAAAAATTTGAGATAACATAAAATGCAGTGGTGGGCGGGTTATAGGACTGAAAATATAAAATCGCCCACATTTTTTACGCTTGATAGCATCACCTTTGTGTGCGAATATACAGAACCTTAATCTGTGGTATAAAAAATAGGTTTCATACGCTTTATGTTGGTAATCACATGTGGTAACTTATAACTATGCCATAGTTTTAAGATTATATCGGCTTAACCCTACGTCCACTACTTACCAATACGTATTCCCAGCGCGGTGAGCATATGGGCAAATCCAATGGGCTTTGATGATGACGATATTATTTACTATAGAAACCATCGACAAAATCGAAGAACCCTTACAGTTTTCTAAAGCAAAAACTACTGAGGCTTTGATAGGTCGTCTTCATAAAATTGCTTTTGAAGAAAATTACATTCCCCTGATCCATCACGGCTGAGCGCAAGGTGCAGTCTAAACCGCTTTGTGTTGCAATTTTAAAGCGAATAAAGCGAAACAACACTTCTTATCGGAAAAGCCGCCACTAAGATTTTAAGTTGCGAGTCTTTGTTTGTGTAGACTTTCATTTGTTCGCAGGTAAATAAATCTTTAAGCACATTTGTCTGCTTTTGAACGCTGGGAAATTTCGAACAGACTTTACATTCACAGAAGGCTGTATTAGTTAGGAGTTTAATAAGCTAATTTGTTTAACCAGTTAGTTAAAAAAAAAATTGCAATGCTTAGTCTAATTATCTCTACGGAATACTGATAGCCGGCTTAAGTCTGTACCTACATGTCCTGGGTTAAACGGTGATGTATATTGCCAGTTGGAAATATACACAATTTCACATGGCGTGGCAACCTTTTTCCTTAAGTACAAACATCGTTGAAGTCACGACCCTAAGACTAGGTAACACTATTATTCGACCTCTTCATACCAATTAGTATGGAAACTGTAGCTGTATCAACAATAGGTCTCCATTTTGTAAAAGATCTACGTTTCATGAACAGCTTAACTTTACAAATAAATCATTTAGACCGGCTAAAATAGCGTTCTAAATGAATGAAAAAATATGATACCAGTTGTTCGCGATAAAAACTGCTACAATTTTGGTTGTATTTTCAGAGACAGTTTTATGTTACAATTCTCGTGGAAAAACTATTATTATTTTTATGCTCGACTATGGAGTTTGATTTACGGTGTGGGGCAAAAAATGCTTAAAATCATTGTACATAATAAACAAAACGTGGAAATGTTTGAAACATGTTTTATTTAATACTATAGTAAGCTTAATACATCTATAATTTGACAAACTATAGGTACCTACCTACGAAGTTATAGACGTTACACTTTCCAACCACTGAACGAAACAACAAATTGACAAATAAAAGGTAGCTTCGTGACATGAAATAACTTTCGCAATAAGTTCCGAGATTACCCCCAACTTTGCCTCTATAAATCACATTCAACCCCTATCGTTTATAATATACTATCCTTACTAACACGGCTACAAATACCTTCAAACCTATAAGCCGCCTAACTTGTCCCAAACAAGTCAAAATTCACTGAAAGCCGATACGTCACCCTTCCGACAGAAACGTTGTTACCCCACCTAACTGTTGCGTTAAGTCGGGGCCGCCCCACCCACTAACTCAACCCAGTCTACATTACCATACGAAAGTTCCCTGTACGATCTTTGCATATTTTCTTTGCATACCGGTCAAAAGAAAATGTGAATGCTGTGTTCCTTTTTTAAATAAAAATTTTGTTGAATTTTTTGACGTTTGCTAACTGGCACAATACACAACATCCATTGTAATCTCGATTATAATTTTTAATTTTTATTCTTTTTTTAGAAAAAAGGATTTGCTATTAAATACTCTTAATTGGTTGAACTGTCCACGTCAGTCTTTCAGGATCGGGCTCAGTAAGTTTAATTGGATTTTGGATTTTCAGTTTGCAGAATTTTAACGTTTTGTTCAGCGTTAAAATTGTTCCTCGAAGTAATTAAAATGAAAAAAGCTGTGGCTTCATTATTCTGTAGCCTGCATGAAATCACTATGAAGTATCAGTAAATGTATGTAACTAGTGTGTTGTGTCTATCTATCTTATATTTCACTTATGATTTGAAATTGCCAAGGTTCTTATATTCAGTTACATGAATTCCGTTATAAACAATGACTACAGACACAAACATGTTACATTCGCAGTTTTGAAATCGCTGCGAGTTCAAAACAGCGAATATAGCCGAATGTCCATCAACATGTCGGCTATAGCTTATGACATCAAGTTATGAACGCAATAAATTCCAATTGCTTTAAAAGCTTTTGAAACCGTCAATAAAATGTTATAAAAAGAGTTTTATTTCTGTTTATTTGTAACTCGTTTGCGTTCGTGTAAAAGGTTTGTTCAATCAATGTTACGTACGTATGAATGGGTATATTGGGCGTTTTTTAAATGGACGGCATGCTGTGTAGGTAGGATATACAATATACATAGGTTTATTTACCTGGCTTAACACAATTGAGCTATGTAGCCGAACAACTGACAGAAAAATTATGTAAGTAAATATTGTATTCTACTACGGGTAACGCTCGATCCTTCTCCGTGTGAGAGGAGGCCTGTGCCCAGCAGTGGGACGATAAAAAGGATGCGACAACGACAACCACGGGTATGCTCGAAGAGATTTCTATGTACAGAAATAGGCAGCACCTATGTACTAGCTATTTTATATTACTTATTACTTCTTCTGTCATGTGTGTACTGTCTACATAAATAGTTGAATAAATAAATAAACGTATCAAAAACCTGTTTATCCAGTTATGAACAAATCTTAGAGCTTACCTTAGAAAATTCAATAGTAATATCCTAAAACACCAAAACCTGAAACAAAGAATAATAAATGACCAGCCAAACATTCAGAGGGCGTACAATTGTAGGTTGAAATTAGTCATATTTTCAGCCAAACGAGGCTTTTAAGATATTGTGTGGGTGCTGCTGACTCCAACCAAAGGGTGACGGATAGCGGTCCCCGAGATAAACCCTACTGAAATAAAGGAATGGCGGTTTTAGAAGCTGACGAAGGAGATTTTATTCGGCGCGAAATATTTACGCGGTTCTTTTTTGTTTTCGTTCAAATTTCGAAGTTGTTTAAAAATGTTTGATGCAGGCTTGGATGTGAGGTGGCTAGTCTCTTCAAATTGCCATTATCATCATCCTCCGAGTCTTTTTCCCAACTATGTTGGAGTCGGCTTTCAAATTGCTTACTGGTCCATCAATTGTCGCTGGCCACAGAAACATTACGACATTAGTAGTAAAATATCAACTTGTCAGCAGCAGGTCTTTTACTATCTAAAGCTTACTGCCTACCAATGTTAGTGACCTATTGAGCTTAGTGTGGTGGTAGCGCTTATTAACCCAACAAATAGCACCATACTTTGCATGCCAAAATTGTATATTGTATTATGTCTATTTGACCGAAAAAATGGGGCTTCAAGCGATACACAACAGAGCAAAATTTTAAACCAGATTTATTTTGCAAGGTCACTTATTTAAAATCAGGGACCCAATTAAATTGGACATTGCAAAATAAATGGGTTATTATTCATTAAAACAGACAATCTACTTTGGCATAAACCCATCGGGACAAACGCTGACTAATTTATATGTATCCCCAACGTTGAAGATAAAATTGAAATGTTCGCACTTTATACAGATACTAGCTTCTGCCAGTCGTTTCACTCGTGGGAACTTCTGCACTAACCCGGAAAAAAGTTGCGTATAGCTTTCCTCAATAAATGGGCTATCTAACAATGATCAAATATTTTTTAATACTGGACCAGTAATTCCTGAGATTAGCGCGTTCAAGCAAACAAACAAAGGAACTCTGCAGCTTTATATTATAAGGATAGATCCCGGACAGTAATTAAAGGTTTTTTATACCGGGCAATGGTTATATTCAATTGTTTGTCTAAATTGTTTGTATTGAACCTTTCTTGTTTAACGTCGAGCAACGCTGTGAATGGCACATTAAAGTGTCCGTGCCACTCCGCTGTCAAATTAACTGGCAATTAAATGTTTCGTTTATAAACCCAAGGAATGTGCATTTAAACATAAATTAAACTAGCAACTTTTACATCAAGACCCTCTTTAAAGAATCTCAACTTAAAAGCGCTACAAAAAGCTTTAGCTTTAGTTGCAAATACAAAAACGTTTCATAGTTTTTCATTCAAAAGTTTGTCGTACAAACTTTAGTACCGCGATTTAAGCGCAAACAAAAACTGAAATCAGCGCCATCTATGTTTGGGAAACGTTAAACTTTCAATAAGCCTGTACTATATACCTACTTAACAATTGAAGAGGTTTAATATTGTTTTAACCGAATAAACAGTAGGATTATGGCGTAACAATGTGGGACGGTGTCGGTGGTGGCATTATACCGTGCTCGGGAACTGGTTGATCTCCTTTGAAAGATAAGATGTCGGTAGGTACCTTTGTAGCTAATTAAAGCCGTATTAGTTGGAGTAGAGTATTAATTACTATTTGAGCTCTTGTCAAAGACATGCCTCGTAATGAGAATGTGTTTGTGGAGGAGGAAAGGATTATCTTTTATCTATTATATATTTATATTATTATCTTAAATTTTTTGGTAAAAAATTGACTCAAATGGTAAGAAATAAAGTAGATAATATTTCTTTTTAAAAAATTATATTCAAAAAGACCCTTGAGATGAGAGGTAATTTCAGAATTATTTTCGACCACCAGGATTGCAAAATGAAATGAAAACATTCCCAGTTTTTCGAACGTGGGTTGGTAGTTTTATATAATATCTCATTTCCATATCCAAGTACCCACATTTTTGCTTTACAAACGCGCGGAGGCTTTGCGTCCCGACAGGTTTCCGGATCCGCTTCCTCATTTCCGGCGTTTCCGTGTCGGGGCGGTTAATTTTCGAACTTAGTTCGTTGGGGGTAGGCAGATTTGTTGACGCATATTTTTGTTACCTTAATTAGTTAAGTTGTGACAGTTTAATCGGGTAATTTTGTAAATGTCAACGTGTGGAGTTTATTGATCTAAATCGCTATCGTTTTTTGGGTAAGCTAAAATTGGTCTGGATATTAAAGGTTACATTTTAATCATAAAATGTAGGAATAATTAGTTATGTGCTGCAAAGTTTCATTGAAATAATGAAATGAAAAGAACACGTGAAGGGGCCGCTCAATTATTACATAAGCACTATATTTCTTTGTTTTGCTTATTTTGGATGACATGGGGGTAGGGGAGTCCAGATGACGATTACGTCATTACTTATTTTTACACGAATGGCAACCCTCACATTGTCTATGCTTGAAAACGAAACGCATTTTCGGGGATTCCCGCAAATATACACGCTTACGTTTAGGCACTCACTTTAGAATCGATTCGGGAATTACCGCGCGCTGTTCACTTGTCTAAATGTCTTCTGTCAGTGTATTGCTTTGTTCGGATACTATAACATTATAATTAGTAGTATATGTCGGATAGGCGGCGAAACACATCAGGATGGCACTATCGTCCGTCATCAGTTAGGGTAATCAAGCAAAGAGATAACTCAAAGAAACTCGAAACTCAAACGTTTATTCAAATTAGTCAGAACAAAAGACAGCCCCCAAAACGCCCGCCCTTCGCCACTTCCTATGTGTTTTGGCTTGGGGAGAAGAAGTGACGGAACAAACTCCCCAGCAACACATGTCTGTCTGTTAGGTTAGAAGAACCTTACCATACGATAGACGTTACAATAATCTCTGCACTTTACAATATCTACAACGGTACTACAACACTACGTAATAACACTAGGTACACTAGACGTGACGTAAGGCAGTATCGAGGTGTGCGCAGCACGACGACTCGACCAAGACTGAGCTCCGCGGACGCCACGCCGACCACCACGACTCTGCCAAGCGCGCCAAAATGTTGTTTCACCGGAAACGCCACCAGAGGGCGCGCTTGCGTGACGTTTAGTGTCCGTACTAATGACAGTCTCCGACATATATATAAAAAAAATGTTTAAGCATGGGGGGAGGGGGTAAAAACTTTGCTTACTTTTGCTGACAAGGGGAATGGGGGGGGTAAATAATTGTAATAAGTCTGCTTATGTAATATTTGACGGTCCCTTAGTGATGTAAAACTGCAAATGCATGATTATTGGATTTTCCAAAAGTATTTAAAATTAAAAAAAAAAAAACTGTTTTATGTGACTTTGAGTGATAGTTTAAACCCCGAATCAAAATTCATCGCGTTTCAGTCTCCATAACCATTGAAAACTGTGTGACATTTTTAGAGTTCATATTTCTACGCTTTTATGAATTTCAATAGACAATTTAGATGCAGTAAAATGAATGAAAATATACTGAAATGTCTATTGAAAATTCAGTTGTCGTTTGCTCATAAAATAGGGGGTTTTAACACTATACCAAAGTTGAAATCTCACTGCTACTTGAGTAGTATCGTTCCCATATACTCGTAAAAACCGGCTAAGTGCGAGTCGGACTCGCGCACGAAGGGTTCCTTACCATTATTTATAAAACGGACAAAAAATCACGTTTGTTGTATGGGAACCCCCCAAAATATGTTTTTAATTCTAGTTTTCAGTGTTTGTTGTTATAGCGGCAACAGAAATACATCATCTGTGAAAATTTCAGCTCTCTAATTATGAAAGATGGACGGACGGACGGACAGAGGAGCGAAAACAATAGGGTCCCGTTTTACCCTTTGGGTACGGAACCCTAAAAAGTATCCAGAGAACGAAAACCTTTTTGCACCCTTTATCCAGGATCTCCACTAATCCTGATACATAATTTATAAGTTGCTGTTTCTTTGGATAGAACTTTGTGGAGAAAAGGAAAGGAACATGAATTATTTTTACATTGCAAACATTTCTGTTTGTAAAGTAGTGATAGTTTACAGATACCTAAATTAAGCTCCCGTTGTTCAAAAACGAGATTATAGCTTTAAAACCGCTAAGCCGATTATTATCATAAAACGTGGCTAAAACACGATATAACATTATATCCATGATACAAAAATAAACTAAACCATACATCCATTTGTGACCTGACCGATCCATCTGTGAAACTTATGACAATCTTCTTAAAAAAAAATATAGATTCTTATTTTTCAATGTTCAGGGTCTGTGACTATAATCCTAAAAATATTTCATTTAGACATGTCTATGGCATCCCATAGTGCCGTCTACAATATTTCACCTCTACCCCTATAATCTGGCCACTATAACCAGAAGTTAGACAAAGGACTAATAACTACAAAATAATACAATTAACTTACTTACCTACCATCAAAATAGAGGTACTCATAAACTCACAACGATAATCCAAAACTGTCAAAATATTTACACGATCGGACCCTTAACTATCTTACATTATATACAGAGGTCAGTTTGGACCTCCGAGGATAGAGGTGTATAGAGATATTCTCAAAATGACCCTTTAGTAAGACACACAGTATAATTTGGGGGTTTATGAAGCGGGGGACAGAGGGTGACAGTTAGATGACTGGCTTAAATTAGAAGCTATTTAGGGTTTTGTGTATTTTGTTGTGCGATAGGTACTATAAATGTAGTAGCTTAGTGGGATTTCTCCTTTTATATTGAGACTACACTTTGTCAGCCCAATATGCCGCCACAGCGAGAACACGGTCGGATGCGTTCATTAAGTCCTCCCGCGAGCAAGTTTCAGGGCACAGCGGACATGCGATTAGGTGGGACATCGTCTGCACGGCAGCCCCGGTTAGTGGGTAAAGCACTAACCTCTCAAGTATGAGTGTGTGGGTTCGATTTCAGGTTAGGCAAGCAATGTATCTGTATACACCAACGTCTTTGTTCAAAGTAGCTACATATACCGACTTATGTACTTCCCTATGTACTCTTTTATGCATTACCCCTATTTAAATCTTAATGTACTCCTTATTTATTCTTATGTTATATATTAGTAGGCACGTGTTTTCAAAAGTGAAAATTATTTAAAAAGGACTTTTCGTGTATCTACAATTGTTCTTCTTCATTAAAGAAGATTACCTAATGTCGATAGATTGTATTGATTTGCAATAACGGGTGCACGTGACGTCACTGGCTTGGGTTTTGTAATCTATGGGTGTTTTTAACAGTAATCGTTAATCGATTTTTTCAAAATGTTTTTCGTAACAGCGGATAGTGATTTTTCTACAACGTTGTACTTTATCACTTTGTCAACTTGAATTCTTCATTAAATTATTCATATTATTTTTATATACATAAACTTATAATTAACATTTAATATTAAACAACGTTTAATGTACCTATAGAGTACAGTATATGAATATTGAATATTAGAAATAATTTAGTGCTAACCCAAGTAGCACAAAACTGTTGCTTTAGAGCCAATCCGATTATTACTAAAAGGTGCCAAGCTCAAGCGCCAGAGCGTGCTCTACAGACCTTATGCAGCAGCTTTGCAGCCAAAGGGGCACAATTTTTTGCAGTCTGTAGTCCCATTAGAACTTCATAGTAGAGGCATAAAAGCGATACAGGAGCGGCAACTAATAATTAACACCGTACTAAAGCTCTTATGGCGATGATTGAATGAATGACAAATTTAGCCGAATTAAGAAAACTTCACTGATCGTTCACCTTGTCTCTCATTTATAAAATATATTTGTTATTCCTGAGTCAGACATTACTGAATACAAATAAATATTAAGTGAAGGTAAGTGTTTTTGAGCTATATTTTGTATTATATGGTAAGTAGCTACAAACGCAGATCAGTTTATCGTGAATATAGTTGATATTGTTGAAGTTTTTTTAACGCGCCTCAATAATTACCTCAGAATATCGTAAAATATATAAATTATTATTATGTAAATATTTTTATATCACATACCTACACGATATTAAAATTACATACTGGACTACATTCGTTTTTAGTAAGTTGCTTGTTCGATATTTAGGTATATTTTACTACAAATGCGATAAAAACCTATAAATTTCTCGATTGCTAATAAATAATTATCTTATAAACATGGCGTCCAATGAAAGCAGCTTTAAGTTGCAACTTCAACCTTAAAAACTCCTCTCTGCGCGTCATAGCGCTAAGCTTCACTCTTCTGAAGGTCCAAGTAATATCTGTACCACTATTGCAGTTCAAGTCTGCACTGTGATACTGCAGATATCAAACCACACTATTAATGGCTACTTATTTAGAGATCCGTAAAAGTCGTTGGAAACTCTAAATACGATGATATATTATTGTTAATTGTTTAACACTTAAGTACTATGTGTTACCTTGTTTTCAGAGTACCGTTCAAAATAATTCAAACTTATAATGCGCAACAAAATAAACAAGAACTTTGCATCTGTCCATCTAAATGGGAAAAACGGAGTGTTTTACTATACTTGAGAGTAAATAAATGGAGCTACTGATTTTTTTTATATTCTTGAATAAATACATATTTTCTGTTATAAGTTTTTTATTACTTCAAAACAAACATTATTTTTCCTCTGTAACTGATTCGTTATCAGTAATTGAGAAAACAAAATCTACGGCTATAAGTAGAACAGAGGATCAAATTCCTACTTAAGTCTGCACAAAAGAACAAATCACTTCTGCAATGAAACCTTTAGTGGCAGAAAAGTGATAAATATATCTTATATACAGTTCCGTTAAAAAGTCTACAATTAGAGTCTTTATGCGGTTCTAACGCGTACATCAGCGGCAATAGAAACATTTTAGCAGCTTTAACCTTTAACATAATTGTTTGAACTCTCTTTTAAAGATGTAGGCTGCAAATGGGTTGTAGAATGATCTCTTGTAAAACCTAGAGTGACATTTGGTTCAGTTTCTGCTGCCTTTAGTGATATTTACAGCTATGAGCAGCTACGGAAGCAATAGTAGAATTTAAAGATACTTTCGGAACCCCTAAAGCACTGCTGTACAGCTAACAGTTGCAAAATAGGCTGCTATTTCCACTAGTGTGCTAGTTGGGAAGGGATATTCTGGCTGAAATAATTGATGTACTAATGATTGAGCTGACCGTAGGCATATACCATTAGCAAAAATTGAAATTGCAATTTTAAATATTTATAATTTAAAATATGAAGAGCGAATTTGCGCTGTAGTAAATAAGTAGTTTAAGCCCCTTGATTTACAACTTCCTAGATAGTTTAGCTGGCAGCTTACGGCTAAACATTCAAACTTTGTTGGAACTGCTAAACACGACTTATCTCCACGCTAAAACCGAGGTTGCACTGGATTCGCTGAAAATGACACACACATAGCATAGAAATATTACAACTGGTCAACTGTTGAACTATGAATTATGACGTCAAATTTTGGAAATAAACCGTTGTTTTATATAAATTAACACCTTAAAAAAAGTCCTATAAAAATTACTCTTAAACAATATAACAGAAGAACTTTCGCTTATAGAAGAAAGAAAGAAGAAAGAAAGAAAAACCATTTATTAACGCAAACGACGCAAAAGCAATAAAACAAATAAAACTAATTACAGAACAAACAAACATTTAGTAAATACGCTGCATTTGCGCCACTTTGCGAAAAAGGGACAGCGCTCAGCATAAATGCTGTGCCTCGCGCACGCAGGCACGAGACAACAGCGCTTATAAAATTGTCTTTTACCACGAGCAAGTGGTTCCTAAACTTCCTCAAGCCTGTAGGACTACAAGTTTTCTTAACACTTCAGGACAAACTTAGCAAATCTTTCAGAACTGTTAAGAGGTAATTTAACTTAACTCCTCAACTTTGTACTGAGGTTATAAAATGATGTTTGGACTCTTCAAAAGTTGATCTTCCAAAAAGTTTGGAGTTTTATTGTGTTGTTTATTACTTTTCGAAGTAAAATTATATTATACATACTTTAGTTTTAAGTAAAATTCTTTAACAACGTTTGTTTTGTTCTATTTGTTTTAAAATCCACTATTCAACCTCCTTGCTGTGGCATAATCTGAAGCAACTAGAATCAAATGATACACCAATTTTAAGCCTGCGAACAGTCCTAAAGCGTTTGTCTACATTAAAATGTTACAAAGCAAGATTCATTCACTATCGTATCTAACAGTGCCTATAAAACCTGCACTCTTCACAAATACCATCCCACCATATTATTGCCTTAACAACCCACTACCCACCAGAAGTCATAATACTTTGAGAAGCAGGCTTCATAATATGAATTTACGACTGGCAACCCCGGGGGTGCTATATACAGCAATTCATTGTGCGCAGTAGTGGGCATCACAGCTTCGTACCAATAGTCTATATGTCCCCAAGTGACGTCATAGAACATACATATGTATGTGTGTGTGAGGATAGGTCATGGAGAATAAAGTAACTAGCGGAGGTGTCAAACGGAAAATCTCCTAAAAAAGCGCACCAAAATGCGAGTTTGTGGGGGACGAAGAATGTTATTGTCTCCGCCTTCTTTGGAACCCGCCCACATTTTTTGTAATACCAAAAGTCGTTGACAGATGTCCTAAAAACCCGAACACCTCGTTAGGTCACTCGTAACTAATCGTTTTGGTCATGCCCACCGTAAGTATTCAACCTAGAAGAAGGCGCTTGATCTACCTGCATTATGGTGGCATCTCTGCTCATCTTTCCTTACTCCGTGGGATAGGTACAGCCTTTTGTGGAAAAGTACGAAACAAAAAGCGAATTCCTCAGCCCAGTATGTCCATTGTTTGGCTAGCTATGGATTTCTTGGTAATCGGAATGATGGAGGATTTTTGGAAGTGCAAATCAAAAGTCCTGCTGGTTTTCGGGAATACTACAAAGGCATTTTTGACCTCTTTATGCAAATGGACTGTTAAGAGGTCTTGGCACAAAGTGAATTGTTTTCTACTTAGAAGCAAATATGTCAATGGTTTTAAAAACATTCAGTGTTTGTGAGAATATGAATATTGGTTTTTGTGGCAACAGCCATACTTCTGTAAAATATCCAATATATACTCTTCAAAATCCTATTTCAAAGCTATCGTTGAAACGTGCCACTCAAAAGTAATCGAACAAATCTAATCCAACCAACCGTGAAGTATGACTGTTTGTCAACAGCCGTTCACAATCCACAG
This sequence comes from Helicoverpa zea, assembly GCF_022581195.2. NCBI lineage: Eukaryota > Metazoa > Arthropoda > Insecta > Lepidoptera > Noctuidae > Helicoverpa > Helicoverpa zea. The sequence continues at coordinate 2,796,955 of NC_061468.1, forward strand.
GGGGATGTAAAAACAAGGCTATTCAAACGGAATACCAGATACAAAGGTACAGGGTGCTCTATGTGCTACCTAATTGGACCCGGTTAATAAAGGTACTGATGAACGATACAAGCCTTGAAAACAATGGAAAAACAATTGAATGTTGATAAGAATGTACTTCGGGGTTAGGTTGTTGAGGACTGAAAAACAAATGAAAATATAGGTTTGTTTTAGAAAATCGAATGCCTTTAATTGGTTCACTTGTCGGTTAAAATGAACCTTTCATTATGATCATAGGGTGCTAATACCTAAGCATAGGAAATTTTGCCTTACTAAACTGAGTAGTCTCCCTTCTAACACTTAACACCTCAAAACCATGAAGCTTGTTTTTAATTCAATAAATTTTCTGAAAATTTCTACCGCTCTTCCCTAAAAGCCCTGTTCCACGTTTTCATACTTAGCATAGATTTAACCAGAGCTTTCAAACTTCCACCGCTACCCGCATTCTGGCGTTTTCAAAGCATTAGAAACTTAGTTCTATGCAACCGTTGCGGTGTACAATAGATTCCGGCTCTCGGACACGAATATCACCGGAATTTGGCACCCCTAGGATACTGGATTGCACCTCAGCAATTTTAACTTAATGACGCCGAATTTCCGCTCTTCGGTTGTTATCTTAGAGTATTCAACCAACTGGAAAAGGAATAAACACAAGTATTCGAAAAACTCACAAATCAAAATTATGCGTAGGGGACGAAACAACGTTACAAACGGTGACAGCTCACTTATGCATTTTCGATCATTATTGTTAACGATACACGACAAATTAACAAACACTAACTTTACGCACACATGTCATCTACGTACGACTACAAGCAGCGCTCTCATACTCTTGGCAGACGAGAAAGTACAACAATGGCGTTTCCAGTTAGTGAAATTATCTAAGGCAGATATTGAGGCACTCGTATTAATTAGTGAGATCGGAATATTCGGCGTCGTTAGTGCAGTGTGAACTGGCTGGCAGAGTAATTAAAGCATGATCAAGCCTGCCAGATCAGGTTGGCAGAAATGAATGATGAACCCTATGCATTTGTAGTGCAAAGGATTGAAAATGGTGGTCTAATGTATTTCTAGCTGTTGTGCATTGTTCTAACCACGTTCCGAAGAACGATTACCGTAGCCGCATAGAAAGCCAAAGTTACTTTCTCATTTAAGGATCGAAAAATAGTTTCAAGAATTGGTTTGTATGACACAAATTATCTCTTGTTAGGTCAACTCAGGCATGCCCATGTGATCTAGCCGACAGATGTTAGTTAGTATCTACTACGTATTTTATTTACCAAACTAAATATTGTTAATCAATACGGTTAGGTAGGTCTGTATGGTGTGGATTTGTCCCTTATTTTAGTTCACCCATTGTGACGAGAACTGCTGACGTGACCCTACGAATATGTGACGTGATCATCCTTCTGTCCCCAATTCTATTAAATTGGGGTCAATGTTGTTTTGGGAAAATGTGATACAATTTGAAAACGAAAGTTTTCCAAGCTTAACAAATGGTATTAAGTATAGGATTTTTTACAATATGGTACAGTTACCTACGTGTATTTACTTAAAATAAGTAGATACCTACGCCAATATTTTTTCATCAAATTAAAAGGTTTGTTAAAGTAGACTTTTATATTAACGCAGTCTCGAGTGTTCCGGAAAAATAATGTAACTTATTTCCCCAGCAATTTTGTAACAATCTATACTAATATTATAAAGAGTTTCACCATTCGAAAGCTACATTATCCACGAGTAACATAGGCTATATTTTATCCCGGTACGGGCAGTAGTTACCACGGGACGCGGGTGAAACCGCGGGAAAACGGCTGATATTACTTTTTGAATCAATAAATGAATTGGAAATACAAACATCAAGTTAAATAACATACAAAAACACACCGAGCAAATGTCACCGTAAACAAACAAAATTTTCATAAGTACAACTCAATATTTCCACCGATTGAATTGCTTCATTCCGTAACGTTGTCCGTAATGTACGTATTTCTGTTGGCTCATCAATAAAATATGAAGGGCTACCCTCGGGGGAACCAATGTTATGCTTGGCACATCTTGACAGCTCCTGGTCATTTACGATTTATGAGTTGTAGACAGGAGGATATTTTTGAAGGGTATATTTTATGGCTAGCTACCGGTGACACCCGAATTTCGGGTCAAAATCTTTCCAAATAAAAAGGGGCCTGTCCTTTCTTATATTTTGGACTGGTGTTCTAAATTTTATTTAAATTGGTTCAGTAGTTTTGGTGTGAAAGCCGGATACACAGACATATAGATTTACTACTGCATTTATTATAGTTATCGGCACGGATAATGAGCTCTCGGCGGAAGAGTGGGGATCGCTTTGCGCACCGTACACTTATGACAATAAACCAATAAATCACTTCTGGCTCAATATCCTTGCCGATGATTATACTGAGTTTGCTTCTGAGTCTGCCTTACAGTTACTTTTCTGAAAGAGATAATCAGACGGTGAAAAGCCTAGCGCTATACCTAAATCTCTTCAAAACTGAAAATCCGCTTTTAAAAGCTCCTGTAACTGAAATCCGTCAAACAAATTCTCACTTAAAATAAACAGATTAATCTCACATAAGTACTTCTCTTACAATTGTTAAAACAACTTCGACGAAACGATAGCTTCAAGCAAATATAGAACTTGTACCCACAGTTATAAAGTTTATGTTCTAGTGTGAAGTTTGAGCATACTTTGCGAAGTCGAAAATAAAGGAGGTTTGTATGAGGTTGAATATTTACTGAGCTGATTAAGAAGCACGGATTTAGTTGACGCGACAGTGTTTGTTCAATGTAATTAGTTCACTGAATGAATGAATAAAACCGCGATGAAATATCTAACTGACGTTGAAAATTTACTTTAGGAAAGATAGGTAGATAAACTTTTGTTAGTTTTTGACTGTTTGTCTGTCAGCCGACCAAAACTGCTGAACGGCTTTAAATGAACTTTGGCATACAAAAAATCTAGTGCTTATAGAAGCACATAGGCTAGTACTTATCTGGGAGCGGGAAGTAATTTCCGTGGGATGCGGGTGAAACCACGGAGAATATCTTACCAGCTACCGAATTCAATATTAGAATGATCAAATTAACGATATTCATTTCACAAATATGTATGAGAATTCTTATTGAGTACATAATGGCATGTTAATACAAAGCCAGTATGCTCACATTATCTTCACAAAGGAAGCGGAATGTGTCGACAAAAGAAAATCCTTTGAGGCTTCTTACACCTGTCGTACACTATTTATTTCTCAAAGGAAACAGAGCTTTGCAAAAAAGAGTGTCCAAAGTTATTATAGGAAGTAAAATTATTGTTCATATAAGATACAAGTGAATCAATCAATCTAGCAGATGCCTATTCAATTTTGCAAAATCAAAAATTACTACAACTACTACAACTTCTTTACCAGGACTCCCGAGAATTATTTAAGATCGGCTTTCCGCCCATGGTATGAGCCGCATTTCTTTAAAAATTTTACTGAAATGTCATTTCAAGTGCTCTTCTTGTTCAGTATACGGCAGTCAAAGTAAAATTTTAGGCCTTATATTTAGCCTTGCACACGACATTATCAGTAGCGGTATGTAGACCTTTCTCTGTGTACTGTACACTGTACATTGTACGGGTGTTCACTCATTGGGCAACACAGAAGGTTTGTTGGCGTTGTAGGCAATGTTTGTGGTGTGACACCCGTATCTATTGTCGTCAATATCCACCTACCTAGCTGCTTACGATTTTCTAAAATTCAAGCAATCTGCCTAGCCTATAGGCAGGTTTCCTATGTCTCCGGATGCAGCTTGCTTTGCTTGTTTTTTAAACGGTTAAAGGAAGGTTATGTATAACCAGTAGAATTCACAATAACAAAAATGCAGTGATAACCGAAATGTCTCTTTTCTTTTTCGTACTTCTCTTTTGCATACATTGAGGTGCAATCTCGATCCTCCGAAACTTCACCGTAACTTCAGTTTATGTAAATGTGAACACATTTGAGATAAGCACTGCTCTTCCTGGCTAAATTCTAAATGCATTGTCTTTTGTACAGCTAAAAATCATGTATGGAGTTGCATTTGAAGAGAGTCGTGGTGGCCTAGTGGGTAAAGGACCAACCTCTCAAGTATGAGGGCGCGGGTTCGATCCCAGGTCAGGCAAGTACCAACACAATTTTTTAAGTTTGTATGTACTTTCTAAGTATACATATCTTAGACACCATTGGCTGTGTTTCGGATGGCACGTTAAACTGTAGGTCCCGGCTGTCATTGAACATCCTTGGCAGTCGTTACGGGTAGTCAGAAGCCAGTAAGTCTGACACTAGTCTAACCAAGGGGTATTGGGTTGCCCGGGTAACTGGGTTGAGGAGGTCAGATAGGTAGTCGCTTCTTGTAAAGTACTGGTACTCAGCTGAATCCGGTTAGACTGGAAGCCGACCCCAACATGATTGGGAAATTATAGCGTGCATTGGTTGGTATCCGTGTTCCAGATTCATGTAAGCCCTATTTCAAACAATTAAAAATATTGACCTTCCCTGCAATTTACATCTATGAAGTAGCTGTATTTATAAACACAAATGAAAATCTATTTGATAAACTTAAATCGAAAAGACATAAGTTAAAAATTGCTAATGTGCCACATAAAACTGCTCTATTTAACAAAAGCTTCTTTGGAATGGCATCAAAAATATACAACAAAATACCTATCAAAATACTAGACACTAAGGCACTTCCAGTATTTAAAAATAAATTAAGAACATTTTTAATTGATAAAGCATACTACACGATCCAAGATTTCTTAAACTGTTGACCAAATATTAATTGTAGTGCCAATACCTACCCATGTAAATTATTGTATGCCTATTAGGCAGGACATATTGATACTCGGATATATTGTTGAGATCTGTAACTTACATATGCCCACAATAAAGATACTTTGACTTTGAAAAAGGCTCGGAGGATGGAGTTGCATTTGGATAAAATTATAGTATTCTTGCAAGTTTTCTTTTCGAGTTTATTCCTTTATAATTTTTACAATTTCCATAGTAATCAACTAGTGGTTTCTTTCGGATTTCCCCGCGTCCGTTGGAAACTTAAACAAAATAATTTTGTGTGTTGCATTCCTTATTTGAAGTGCGTTAAAACCCATGTTTAAACTCTTCGCGATCTTCCACCTCCTCAAGCTATCCCAATAAAATGAAAATAAGTCCCAAGCAATTTATTTCTCGCCATTACTCAGGCTTACGAGCTGGCAACATGCCATCTGCCTGTTTGCCTTTGACAACTGGAAATACTAAGTCAATTTTAAATATTGCCTCTACAATAAGCTTTTAGAGAGCAATTTACAATCCTTTGAACTGCGCAATTGATCCGGAGATTGTCGCTCAGGGTGAAAACCCGCAAACTGCAAGCTTTAAGTCGGCCGATAGTTTGTTTGAGCTAAACAGTATGAAGAAGAATGGTAGTACACACATTACGAAGATCAGGTGTTTAGCCGGTATCAGACCAACTGAAAACTTTAGTTGAAATCAAGATTTAAGTAAAACTAGCGACCTGCCTCGGCTCCGCAGGGGCGCAATGCTGATATAAAACCTATGTGTTAAAAAAACTACATCGAATTCCGTTGAGTAGGTTTAAAGATTTAAGCGAACATGGGGATAAAGGGACAGAGAAAGCGACTTTGTTTTATACTATGTAGTGAAACATTTTTACCTACTATCGGGTCAATTGTCGGCCGACTGTTTAGTCTTCAGTCTTCGGGTACTCTAAGTGCTAATTTACGAATGCTGCTGAATATTGGGGTGTTGGAATAAAATTAGCCGATTTCGCTGGCTGTTTCCCACTTCTGGCGTTTGTAAAATGGACGTAGAAATGTGTTGCAATTTGTTTTAATTAAATTGGAAGCCGTTTGCTACTGCATGTATATTGCAATAATTGCAAACATTATATTTATATGGTAATTATATGGGACAGGTGACCTTTTTATTATATTCTTAATGTAACAAGAACCTGTAGTTGTTTTGGGCAGTTGTCAGAGCCTTCATTTGATGTGTATTGAAAAGAGATTGGGCATCATTCGAATAAAATAAACACTGCTGCAGTAAGCTATCACTTAAGAATATTCTGGTTCCTGATTCCCTAACTGGCACTTTTTCAAAACTGTCAAAGGAATAAGTTATAGCTACTTCTCAATAACCGACGATATCTCACGAATAAACAAAGACATCGTTGTAAATTTTAATGTAAGCAGCAGCGGGTTCTACTATTCCGGTTTCACTCAGCCACTTTCATTTCATAGATTCGCTTCCTCGATAAAGGATAATATCTTATACAAAGCGAAAATCTATTTCCGTTACATTCAATATTCACGAGGCTTTGGTTAGAAGTATGTACTGATTTACGAATTTAATATAACTGAATTATATCTTCAAAATGTGCTTGTTAAGTTAAAGCTAAAGTTTCAAAACTCAATTTGGTTGTGATTTTTTTGTACTACTTATTTATTCTGTTTGAAAGAGAATCACTTTGGAATTCTCTTCACAAGCTACTGAACTTTGAAGCACTGGCTATTAGGTCATGCCATTGCATTTCGATTGCAATCGAGATAGACTTCAATCTAATCAATTGATAAGAAAACGACAGAGTTAATGAAGGAATATTTTAATCAAGATTTTCCGTAAAAACTTATGATTTTCAATCACTCTTATAAGAGAAATTAAAACCTCGGTTACTTTAGTATATAGTTATAAATTGCTTTAATTAACCTTACACATACTCATAACTATATTTCTCTGTCACTCGCATTCGCAAACATTTTGTTTGTTACTCCAAAAATTATTGTCGCTCTCTAGACACACATAATACTAAGAAACAGTTGAAGTGCCATATAAACAACACTCGCTAAGATAACGCGAGGGACACAAATGTGAAATTTCCACGGATAACAAAATTACTATCGGAGATGTCATAACGCAAAATCTTCTAAGAAAGTAACGCGCCAAATTGCGGGTGTTTGTGTGACGAGGAACGTTAGTAGACACGTCCTCATACGGTTTCTTTAGAACCCGCACAATTTTTGTTTAAACGAAATCACCAATCATAATGTCAAACATAATGTTTGACAGATTCATCATCTGTCAAACTGTACATACATCATCTGTCTACCTACGTACTGTACGTTACTTGACCTAGAAGAAGGCGCCTGACCTACGTGCCTCATGGTATCTCCGCTCATCTTTCCTTCCTCCGTGGTAATTTCATAAATTCCGTTGACTAAATCTCCGGGGCGTCGTGAAGAGTTCTCCAGTTTATCATTTCTTTTACGTTCAGTTAATATATTCGCTAATATGCTCAAGGGTGGGAATAGGGTTGTCGAAATTATAATAGGATACATTATTCTTCTTTTTGATTAGTAGTTCTTCTTTTTCGTAGGTTTTTGAAGCGATATAATTTTTAGCAAGAAATAAAAGTAATTTGAGGGCTGTCATTTTTGATAAAAATATTTCAGTGTTCTATAGGTATTCCGTTTATGAATGAATATTCTGTTATTGTATTCGAATGCGTGAATGAGTTCGTGAAACTGAAACCACGGGTGGAAAACGTGAAAATAATATAAAAGAAAATAAGAAATACAGTTCCATACTCCAAAATTGACCTGCCAAACAAACAATACAGCACTTATTATCTGCCTGCCAATTAATATCGTCTTGTAGGCTTATTAATCCATCAATCATATCATCAATAACGGTTCAGCACGTGATTATATGAAAGCATCAGTTCGGATAGGCAAGTCATTTGTCATGGCGGGTTCAAATTACCCGGCCCGGCGTGATTCATACCCCGATCATTCACGAAGACTCAACAAGCGAGGAAGGTACTGATATTAATCTCCAAATTGTATGTAAAAAAGTTATTTTTGTAACTTTTCGTCCGAATGGGAGGCAGGATGACCGTGATTTGTTAAGAAAAGGCGGGGTTCCATCAGAATTGTGTACGAAACGGCGCGAGTCCGTTGCTAGGACGTTTGCACAAAGGTTGCAATTTCGCGGACATTTTAGAAATGTTTGCACGCAATTTGTCACTGTCTGCTGGAGCGAGTAGACCAGAAGATATATGTGTAGTTATCGGCACGGATATTGAGCTCTCGACGGAAGAGTGGGGATCGCTTTGCGCACTGTACACATAAGGCAATAAACCAATAAATCGCTTCTGCGCAGGTGAAGGTCAGGGCTCAATATCCGTGCCAATAACTATACCTATTTATATGCCTCAGACCGGTGGACTTTTGTCTTTATGTAAACAATGCATCGTCTCTAAAATCTATGTAGCAATAATTCAAAACGTGAGACAGACAATTTTACTATTAATGGACTCGTTATCAAGTTGTTTTAATAAAATTTGATCTTAATGGCGAACATAATAGCCCATTATCAGTTGGTTGGAAAACTCCTCGAATTGGGTAATTTCAAAGATTACTTTCGCAATCTTTACCGCCTACGCTGTTGGTGACCACACAATATTATTTTAAATTAGGGATCTTGCATTTTGTTTTGTTTACAAAAACTAGGGTTTTAAGTATAGGTTAATAATTTATTGTTAGCTACGATGATTTTAAATTGTTTATTGTGTAAGTACCTATAGTTCGGCCATTCAGAGAATGCGTTCCTGACACGTCGCGATTGAACTGACGACGTAACTTTGCAATGGCGTTGCAGTTACGATAAAAATATTTTTGCTGGTTGTTTACCGTTTTAACAATTGAGGAGCATTAAAACAACATTATTATATCAATAATCAATGAATGTAGTTACGTCGTCAGTTCAATCGCGACGTGTCAGGAACGCATTCTCTGAATGGCCGAACTATAATATAATATTTATGCTAAATATTTTTTGACTGCAACGATAACGTAAAAAAAATGTTATATTGTCTGTTTTGTTCATTATCAATCTTCCTATTTCATTTCCAACATAGTAGTCTTAAAATTGTTATTAACTTTTGACTACTTACTGAATTTTCTTTTATCCCAAACAAGCTACCTTCAGCGTATTAATTATCGCACCCTTATGAAAGCTAACCTTATTTACTTGTTATAGTTTTTCTTATAAAGGGGCTTACTCCACTGAAATAATTTATCAAATCGGTGCAGCAGTTCCTGAGATTAGCACGTTCAAGGAAATCAACAACAATACAAACAGATTCTTCAGCTTCATAAAATTATTCCCGAATATATCCTCCGTCGCATGTGTAACCTATTGCTACAATTCGTAGTTGTAAAGTATTCATTGCTTTACATATTGGCTGCGTGAAATAGGGCCTGTTTTATAGGCGAGCAATGTGTTGTGTTTTTTATTGTCTTGATAATACTTTCGTTTGTGTGAGCTTGTGTGAGTGAGCTTTGTTCGATATTTTAGGACTTGCCTTTAAGTATGACTTATATGGCGCAGAACATTGTGTTTATTAAATTTTGTTTTTTTTTATTCCCTTTATTGTCTATGATTTCTTTCTTTTGCTATGATTTTACATAGCTGTAAGTCTTCCATATTGTATTAGATAAATAAATTAGGTGAATAACTGTCTTCGTAGTTTTTTTATCGTAACCTATTACAATAATCATACCCTAAAAAGCGCTTTCAGCCTAGAGGATTTTTCGCCCGTGCGAATATTCGCGGATGTGAAAGCACTAGAAATCAATTGTTAAACAAATAAGTAATACCTACACTAGCAAAAATGAATGAAAACAACACAACCTAAATAATGACGTACTTAATTTAAGTCATACCTAATTAAGTGCAAAGGCTGGCTTTTTTTTAATATTTAGGGAAATTACAAAACTACAAACCATTTATAAAAAAAAAAACCCATGTGTATCAATACTATCCATAATACCCTCCTCACTCAAATCATGTATTTGTTCCAGAAAACAACCCGCAGCTGGATAGAGAGCACGTTTCAGAAGCGAGAGTGTAAATACTTCGTGCCCAGCGCTAAGGATGAGCACGTGTGAGTATATCTATACTAACAAACTAACTAACAAACAAACAGTACTGTTTGACAAGATCATCCGTCATTGATTTGGGCTTCGCGATTTAATTGTTTTTGTGGATGTTCGTGCTGGACTATAGATATAGGTTGATGCTAAGTTTGCTTAGTTTAAACTATGAATTCGAGACGAGAATGATGATTGAATTTTTCATACCGTCTTGTTTTATAACGCTACAAGTACTGTTATTTGAATAAATTATTTTATGAACAAATTATATTTTTATGAATAAATTATTTCTTATGAATAAATTATTTTTTGTAACTTAATAGTTACTCAATAATAGAATAATAAGTCAATGATAGTTAGTTAAGATTCAGCATGATCCAACAGACAAGCTATGTTTATAGTTTTGTTGGACGCTTTGTACTTTTCATAATACAAAATGTACCTTTTAACGAACAAATAAATAAATATGTTCAGTTGACTTATCTTCACATAAAACACTGACTACATTCTACGTTAAACGTTTAAAGTCGTCTACTAAAATTAGACCTTATTAGGTTCGATATGAAGATCAAGAAAGTAATTACAATTAAAGTTCCTATAAAAGGCAATAAAGGTCACTGAATACAAATAGTAATTATTTCAAAACTCCCTTAGCGCAGAGCCAACGCAAAATCATTTATAATTTGATTGCTTACCAATACAATCGAATACACAACAGCGGGTTTCCCAAGAGACCTAATACACAACACAACATAATACACATGTGTATGTACACTCGCGGACAATAATGTTTGAGCTTGTCGCTATTCGAATTTTACCCATAATATTTATACTTATTAATTACAATAAAATTGGTTGAACAAAATCTTTACTTATGTTATATGTAGGTATTTCTAACCGAAATTAGGAAAAAGCAAATATTTATGTGTTTCTTTAATATTAGAAGCTCCCAAAATCTACTGAACTGATTTGAAAAATTATTTCACTGTTTCCACTGTGATAGTGTACAATATTTCCCGAGTAACGAGCTTTATTTTTTCCCGGCACGGGAAGAAGTTTCTCCAGGACGCGGCGAAACCGCAGGACAACACCTAGTAGTGTTCAAAGCGTATGGATTCGAAAACCAACATCAATATAACTTTATGTATTACTTACTAACACGCGGGTAAGTTCATATTTAATCGCGTAAACTCGCTAATATATGTATTTCATTGCAAAATGTACGAATGTATCAAAGTAGCACAACAATTTATGTCCACGACTGTACTACACACAAAACACATAAAATACACATGTGTACCTTTTCATTTCTCATATCAAGAAGCAGGTCGTTTCCTACATTTCTAGTGTTCTTTAAACAAGAGAGAATTAAATTCAAACCTTAATGTATTTTGAACGACTTTGCTCGGAGTAAAGTTGGCATCAGCGGGTTAAGGGTTACGATTGGCTGAGCAAGGAAATATGCCAGCGGTTATGAATATACTTGACGTAAAGCTAGGGTTAAGCTGGTAGGGTTGAGTTTGAGAACTAAAAAGGTGTAGGTGCATTTTGACGGTGTGCGTTGCTCTGTAGTTTTTTTTATGAAGTAAGGCATAACAAAAATGCGATAACGTTCGTTCAAACCAGACTTAGTGTCTTTTGACGTTGCTCTGTATTTTTTTGATAAAGTAAGGCATAATTAAAATGTGAAAAGTACGTTTTAGAGCAAAATTTCTGTCGGTACATGGATTGCCACATACTTCTATATTTATGTTTAAAATAATATATGATTAGCAGATTGTTTTTGGAGTTTTAACATTTTTGTATGCTGTCCATATCTGCGAGAATATTAAATGCAGAAAACAAAGATTAGAAAAGACAAGAAGGGTTCAACCTTTTTATTATTAAACAGAAATCTTTCACAAATAAACCAAAAAGTCCTTACAACGCTTCAGTAAACAGCTTTTGTGTCGTAAAATATGAATTGAAACATATTCAAACATGTCGCCCGAAGTTCGGGACAGCTAATCAGCAGACAATGGAGTAAATAATCTTAATTAAAACTTCAGCTAAAGTACGCATTGTACGAGCATTCGTTTAATTTAGAAATATTCTGAATAATGTTGATTATTTCGAAGTTTATTAGGATTTAGGAATTTTAAACCTATATGGTTTGAATATGAAAAGCCGTTATTTTAGATGATGTAAAATTATTGAAGTGGATACAATTGGCAAATATACTTTTTGAATGTTATCTTTAAGCTTTGTACGTATATGACTATTGAATAAGGTTAAGTTGGATGTATCAAGTTGATGTCTGGGTGCAACAAAGAGGCAATGACATGACAGTCAGTTTTTTAAACTTATATAGTGACATTAGTATCTACCTCAATCTTCAAACAGCAAAAGCACTATTTCACTATTTTCTCCAACTTAAATAATACGTGTTGTAAACAAACCGCAGCACAAATACTAATAATTTATCACCTTGTGCTGCAATGGCTGTGAATGCCACCTGGCCTGGTCTGGCCTACTGGCATGAAATACTGATAGGACGTGGCACCCGGCGGTGCCTGCCAAAATGTTTAATGAACGCTGTGTATGCATTTATTGGTGTTCAAGTATTCTGGTAATATTTACGCCTGTTTTTGTAAATTTATGAAAATAGTAAATGCTTTGAATTGCAGAATGGTTGGCTGTTCATTTGTGTGTTCAAAGTTTTAGGTTAGTTTAACAGCGTATTTACAGCAGATGTTACGCTCAGATTTGTTACGAGCGACAAATTCCGAGCTACAAGAAACCTGTAGTTGTTTAATCCGAAAAACCACTCGGTTTTTAAACCGATATAGCGTGAAAGCACAAATATTTATTAAACAGTTTGTATAAATTCATGATAAAATAAACGAAATAATACGCAGAGTAACATTCCAAACTTACATATAAGAAGGTACATAGATATTTATTAATTTAGAAAATACAAAAGCCCAAATAATCATATTAGTTTTAAGTTGTATATATATATAAGTTTATTTTATTTTCAATTAATGTAAATATTTTGTGAATAAAGTAAAAACTATTAATCATATCATAATATTATCTCAATTCCATTAATATTATGCAATCAAACACAACGATATAGACGATTAATTAAGCAAATTGCATGAACTGAAATGAACAGCAGTATTTTGTTAATACTTGCAGCCACTGAATGGGCTTTTCAATAAATTAAATGGCCGATTAGCTAACAAATTGTGAACGAGTGTATTAATATCGGTTACAGTATATATTGGGTTTATCTAAACTGTTTTCATAAGCTTCAAAATGTCGTTGTTATTTTAAATGTTTATTTGACTAACCGATTAAAAGTATTTTGTTTATGAATCATATTTGGTTTTCTACCTACTATCTCTTAGTCATAAAGGTTCGTGAATACTTAGAAATACAGAGAAGCTTTCGATCTTGCCAAACTTAATCGCGTCAGCTTCGGAAAAGTGCGTGACACAGAAGTAGTTAAATGCTGTTTTGCTGTGGTTTCACCCGCGTCTATCGTGAACTTCTGCCCGTACCCGGGTAAAATATAGCTTATGTTACGCAGGAAGTAATAATTGGTTCAGTAGTTTCGAAGCCTTTAGGGTGCAAACAAATGGTTCCTCCTTAATAAATTAGTATAGATAAATAGAAGTAAGGATGGAAACATGATGGTTAACTGTGCGAATCCAATAAACGTACAGAAATATCCATAAGCTTCTGAAATTAACTGCAACGGGAAACTAATAAGTACTTCAGAATTAAACAAGACCAATTTCCTAACTATAGCTATAACTAGTTTAGACTGAGCCGCGCGAGTAACTCGTTAACTTGTTACATAGTTATGTTCAATAACGTTGCAACTAACTAGTTATATTTAACTGTTTTCGTTTAGTTTGGAAGCGAAGGAGTTTTTAGTTATTGGCAACTTAGTGACGGTTACTGCATGTTGATAAAGCTGAGAATTCAACGGTTTGAATTGCGTGATCAATTCCTGGACGAGTAACCTTAGGCCCAGAGTCCACGAAAGTTTAGCGGAAAGATTTTAAAGTACTAATCGAATCTCTCTGCCCAGGGATAGTACCATTGAATGGGCGGAGACAAGGTGTCTGAATAACGAAATTCTATTGGTTGTTTAAGAACTTCACTCCGTTCTCACTAATTCTTTCCTTATTCTCAGACGTCCAGCTTATTTTACGAAATGTCATCTAAATTCAAAGGCAGAAAAAGTTAGTTGTGTTTTCTATATAAGACTATATATTTACTAGCTTCGTTATTCACAGTAAAAATGTAGATCGCTAACCACCGTTTACATCCAAAACCATAAATTATAGTTTTTATTATACTATAACAACCTGGTAACTTGCCGTAACATTAAAACAATTATTACTGAAGTTGTTATAGTTGCTAACTTGTATCGAATACCTAGTGTATTACGTTAGAAAATATTTAACAACTTTTGTGGGAACGTGACCACCCGTGTAATACTACAGTAACTATTCAATTAGACATTGTATAATGCACTGTAAAATAATGTATTTATCTACTTCATTTTGCACAAGGTATAATGGCGGACTTAAAGCTTTGCATGGCTCCATCCATCCTCCGAGCCTTATTCCCAACTATGTTGGGGTCGGCTTCCAGTCTAACCGGATTCAGCTGAGTACCAGTGCTTTACAAGAAGCGACTGCCTATCTGACCTCCTTAACCCAGTTACCCGGGCAACCCGATACTCCTTGGTTAGACTGGTGTCAGACTTACTGGTTTCTGACTACCCGTAACGACTGCCAAGGATGTTCAATGACAGCCGGGACCTACAGTTTAACGTGCCATCCGAAACACAGCCAATGGTGTCTAAGATATACTTAGAAAGTACATACAAACTTAGAAAAGTTGCATTGGTACTTGCCTAACCTGGGATCGAACCCGCGCCCTCATACTTGAGAGGCTGGTCCTTTACCCACTAGGCCAGCACGACGAAAGCTTTGCATGGCTATAACGATAATATAATTGAACCGAAACCAACCCTCAAATCACTGATTTGACCAATGAGAGGCAATTTCGCGGCTGGTACGTAATGATTTGTTATAATTACAGTTAAATGCTGAAATACACTCTTTTTCTTGCAGTCTATAGGTGTGTGAATGCGTGAAGAATACTTAGATAAATAATTAGATTAGAATAATTAGATTAGTGCCGTCGAAATATTCAGATCCACATGCCTACAACTGGAACCTAATGTGCCTAAGTGATTAGTTACCTGTCAAAGATATACAAATGTCGTTCAGGTCCTACCAGGTAAACATGCTTACAAAGCTACAGGCTAAATAACGGTGATATAGAATAGATGGTTACCTGTCAACGACCCGGAGCAATTGAACCTGTGACCCTAGTTCATCAATCAAGTATGAATGCCTGGCTAGAATTCTAAGGAAACTGTTACCTTTTGACTTGTAACCTTTGCTTTTACAAAGCGATAAAGCCGCATTCAGTTTAGTTGGTTTTAAATAATATTAATAAGAAATGAGGTTTGTGAAATGGTTTTACCAATTTTGGTTAAATGCGTGCAGATATTAAGCAGTTTTGGCGAAGACATGCGCTATTTTTCCCCTTTATCTTAATAGTACCTTTTTTTACGACGTCAAAAATCATCAATTGACTCCTCCCGCTGTGGGTTAGCAGCGGTGAGGGAGTGTCAGACTCTTACTGACTAAAAACCGTAGTGTTCCGTCATAGGCCTTTTATGTACCAGGGCCGCGGTAATTCTTTCGAACAATCCCGCAGCCCCGGCAGGTACAAAAATTAAATAGTACCTTACTTCGTAACCCAGGTTTTGCTGAATTGAGGGAAAAAAGATGGAAAATAGAGATGTCCTATTTTTCGAACACTACAGAAGTTCATTAAGGATTCTAGGGTATATTTTGAGCACGAATACAAGCCGAGATTTCTTCATTCAACCACAATTTGTGCCAAGAAGTCTGGGAGCGCTGTTATCTCATCAGCGATAACTTTCGAAGTGCCTCGTCTTTACGATGTACCATCAACGAACTTGTACGGAGATTCACGAATATTTACGAAGTTACTCGGTTTAGGCTGGCTGTAAACTGTACCTATGTAAAAAGTTGGTAATTATGGTTTTTAATTCTGATTTTAGGTTCTTAAAATAAACAAAATCGTGGTAAGTTATAAGACATACCACTTCTAGTTAATTCAGTTTCATATGTGTTGGGTGATATCTGGAACTGCTGGTCTAGCTGCTAGAAAACAATACATTAGTAGAATCATGTAAATGAATGAAAGAAATTACAATTTTCAGACGCTTCAAGGCTTCAAACCTAATACACCTTAGACCTTAGGACGTTAGACTCCAACAATGATATCAAATGTTACAGTCAGTCAGTCCCTCTAGATTATTGTTCACCCTGCCAAGTTGAAACGTTGAGACGTTTGCACTGTATGAGTACAGTGCCTAATATCTTCTAGGCTGTGTACGGAGCTTTATCCTCAAAACTTGGCGATGGCAGTTGAAAATGAGACCATAAACCGAGTGTATTTAGGTAGATAATATCCTGGATTACCGCATAGGCTATTTTGATCAACACACCACGCGGGCGGAAGCTAGTAGATAATTATGTTGAAAAATACTTTTTTCCAGTCTGCAAAAGTTTGTCGTAATATGTACAGAATTTCAACATATTTTATGATATAATAGGGTGGAATCCAATTCAGAATGTCGTGTCATCCAGTCGTGGAAACAATTTATAGCCGTGGCGTCCAAAGGGAATTCCATACAACATTTACATGGAGCGTGAAACGAAAATCCTTTGTATTTGTTCATATACATATTTTTAAAGATCTGCAATGGAAAATGTCATACTTAGGTACTACTTGATACTCGTCAGATTGAAATAAGAAACACTGAGACACTAATGCCCGTTTTCACCAACAATCTCTTAATCTAAGTGCCACTTACAATAAGGGCTCTCCCAATTTTGACATAAATAACTATGTATAAGGGACACCTAAACTTTGGTGAAAACGAAATTCTTATTAAGTGTTCCGTAAATGCTCTTAGGGGATCCCTAAATTTAGGTATTTGTTGGTGAAAATGGGCATAAGTATACTCCATTTGAGTAAGCAACAAACTAAAGGTAACCAATATTTATAGGACTTTTTTACTCAAAACGTTTTAAAGAAATAAACTACGAGGTACCTATGTACCTACTTAAAATAACGATTCAATTTTTTGGGTAATAGTTATTTATAGCGTATTTACATTAATTTCTAGCCAAATTTTATTTTCATAAATACAAGATTGTTTACAAGTTTATTTAGTCAAGTACCTACACAAACGGACCATAATCATCATGACAAGATGGTAATTTGGTCACCCATTCATGGAACGACCCCGCCAAGCTCCCGTTATTTATTTATTGCAAAACGTATACAGTTACAGAAACAGCCTCCTATTCGATGTGCAGGTGCTACTTAGCCACGAAGGTCCTCAAATGGTACATTTTAAGAGGCACTGAACTCGTATTTAATATTACAATATTTAATACACTCGTATGAGAACGTAACGAACTTGCATAATGAGAGAGCAGAGAACAAGAATATTTAAGACTTGTTCCATGTTAGCAACGCTCTCGTATATTACAGCCGGGAAGGCAATTAGAAGAATGCGCAAATATGCTCGCGCCAGGAGTTTCAGACACACAGAATTTTCTTCCAGTGAAATGACTCTTAATTAGGTTAATATTAAAAATGTTCGCTTGTTTACGCTTTCACAGGAAAATGACTCTAACAATCAATAAGTATAACATTTAGTGCGAAAATACGAGGAATAATTTCGATCCATGTGTGTATTAAATATCATGCATTTTCAGGAATTCATTGTCATTTTATAACAATGTCGTAATATTTTAAAAGTAGTAATTATTATTCACATTTTTCATCTCTAAGCATTTTACACCATCACAAAAAATATATTTGAAACAATCTGCAAACCAAAGTTAGATGCTTCAATCATTTGCAATTGTTTCGTCAAGCTGAAGACAAAATGACGTCAAAATAGAATTAAATACAACAGCACAGACATTTTCTTAAAACCTTTATTTATTTACTGTTAAAACTAGCCATTGAATTTATGTCGACGCTACATTACTCTCGAGTCTAGAATTCCTAAGGGATTGTGAGGTATGTGTCTGCGACCCCTGAGGTAAAAGATAATCATTCTTTGGATTATTTTCTTAAGTTGGGTATATTCTGTTCATAGGAGTTTTCTTTTTGAGTTTCTATTTGATTAGCTCTTTAATTCGAGGGTATAATATAGGTAAATAATTGTCAGTTCTTTGAAGAATTTAGGTGAAGATATGATCGTAACATTCAGCTGGTGTAGGTAAGTTTTTTTGAAACGTGCGATGCCAAGTCGAAGGGCCAATTAGGTATGGTCACGGAGGAGAAAAGACTAGGGTATGGTTATGTGAAAACTAATACAAATGTCGATTTAGATGAAGAGACAACTAAACGAATGTAATGTACAATTTTTTATTAGAGTCGCTGTGATAACATAAGGCATGCTATAATTTTTAACAAAATTTTAAATAAATAACATTTTTAGACAACTAACTATCTACATTGCCAAAGATATTATTACCAAAAATGCAATATCACTAACACTACTGAAAAATGAGGGTGAATCTCGTCATATTTGTATCCTGACAGTAATTTCCATTAGTAGAGAATATCAGACCTACCCGTATCAAAAAATTTGGCAAAGCCCTCGAGACACTGGCGCGGGCGTTGGACCGGGAACAGAATAATTTATTACTTCAAACTGTGAAATAAATGTGATTCCATATCTAGTTTTAGGCTTTTTTTTTTCATTATAATTAATTTGATTTGTTTTTGGATTTTCGACACCTGCATTTGTTACAATGTAAATTTAAATTGATTTTTCAGTTTAAAAGTTAAATTCTAAAATTGACAAGCTCATGATTTATCATCGAAAAGTTTATTTTTACTCGTCTCAGGAGAATACACTGCAAGAGTCATTTATTCTACTTAGTGTCGTTAGTCTGACTAATTTTAAAATTTTTAGATTTAAAATACTATATATACGTGAAGATTGATTACGAAGAGGTTCAATACACTCAGACCTTATAAAATCTATTCTTAGTTAGTAGTCAAACACAGCGTAGGATGGCCACCAAAGAAGTGGTCAAAATGATCTATTACAGGTCTCACAAAGGCATGAATACAGGCCGCTTTTAACCATTTGGTGACCATAGATTTCTATGGTGTTATATGGTCGTTATGGGTAGTCAGAAGCCAGTAAGTCCGACACCAGTCTAACCAAGGGGTATTGGGTTGCCCAGGTAACTGGGTTGAGGAGGTCAGATAGGCAGTCGCTTCTTGTAAAGCACTGGTACTCAGCTGAATCCGGTTAGACTGGAAGCCCCCAACATAGTTGGGAAAAAGGCTCGGAGGATGATGAGATTTTTATGGTGTAGGTTTATGTTCGGCAGTGGAAGTTTTTAAGGTAAAATTATGAATCAAACACTATACTTCTTTAAACACAACAGCAAGATACTACAGACTAAATTAAAACTATTAAACCCAACGAAACAATGAGCCTTTATTCAGAGCCAATAACAAAGGGTGCAAAGACATATAGCAATAGATAATAGAGGGTAGTTAATGTGTTTTAAATGATGTCGTCCTCATTGACCCCGCCTGCTTTTAAACGGGTATTCGTCTGTTGGTCCGACCGCTCCTTTTTGAGAACCTGAATAGAAAACAATTGAACACATTGAGTGAATATATTAACAGGACTATTTTGAAATGGCTTTTTGTTAAGTTTAATTAATTTTGCCTTTGGGTTTTGCTGTACAGGATTGTTTTTGGTTGTCTGACTGTACATATTGGTAGACGTAGATTCTGCTTCTTACCTTTTTTGCTAATGGGTAAACCGAGAGACATTGTGAATTTGATCAAGGTGATTCGAATGGCAGTTAAGATTAAGAGTATAAATTAAGAGATAATATGTATTGTGTTTCTTCACGTGTTACGACTCAGATTCTCACATTACATGCTATACTACAGCAGCTAAACCTTCTTCAACGAACCACTCTGCCTATTGATGAAAACGAAAGTAAATTCAAAGTCGTTCTTGAGCTTATCGCGAAAAAGCATTTATCTGTATCCTACATGCTAGTGACAACTCACAATAAAAGCCAAAGATACTCACAGGTTCCTTTTTAACCAGAGGGTTGAGGGTGTCGGCATACGCCTTCCAGAACAGCGTCACGTGGTTGGTAGTCAGCCGGTGCTGCTGAAGCTTACAAGTGAGGCACCAGAGGTCTTCTTTGGTCTGCACCACCATGCCTAGGAAGGGAAATATTCAGTTGTAACTTTAGCATTAATACTCCGTAAAATCTTGCGTTCTATCTACCAAAGTTATCGAGTTTAAGAGATTATGTTTGGTGTCAGTATCAAAAATAATGTATTGAATGTGATAAAAATATTACCTGCATTAAGATTTTTTTGACAAACTATTTTTCAATTTTTTTACTGACTCGGTCATTATGACAGCAGTTTGTGACTGTATCGAACGTATGCACATTTTTTTTGTTTGTTCATAGCCCGTATCTACTGAATTTGAAACAGACATCAATGGAGTAGATGGCTTTTTTCCGAACATTTTTGTTACAGATTCACTTTGTTTACCATTTTTTCAAAGAAGAATCTCGAATATTTTTAAATGCGTGTAAGCGCGTGTACAGGCTATAAGGCTCAAGATTTTTGAAGCGCGAAATATGTCGCGCGTGTAAGCTCTAAGCGCTTACACGCGCTCTAAGCGCTAAAAAGTCGTGGTGGCCTAGTGGGTAAAGGACCAATCTCTCAAGTATGAGGGCGCGGGTTCGATCCCAGGTCAGGCAAGTACCAATGCAACTTTTCTAAGTCTGTATGTACTTTCTAAGTATATCTTAGACACCATTGGCTGTGTTTCGGATGGCACGTTAAACTGTAGGTCCCGGCTGTCATTGAACATCCTTGGCAGTCGTTACGGGTAGTCAGAAGCCAGTAAGTCTGACACCAGTCTAACCAAGGGGTATCGGGTTGCCCGGGTAACTGGGTTGAGGAGGTCAGATAGGCAGTCGCTTCTTGTAAAGCACTGGTACTCAGCTGAATCCGGTTAGACTGGAAGCCGACCCCAACATGATTGGGAAAAAGGCTCGGAGGATGATGTAAGCTCTAAGCGCTCTTATAACAACTGTCTTATCACATAAGTAACTTACAGTTTGAAAAGTATGTAATTGCAATTAAAAAAAGGGTTCCCAAATTATTGAGCTAACCTTTTAGGTTATCTACTAAAAGAAAAACGAAGAAAATAAATAAAACTTCCCACTGTCTATTTTTACACCACAACTTCCACTATAAAAAGACAAAAAAAAAATCCAATTCCTAAAAGAGGGTAGGTATTTGAGTAACCTCAAAATACGTGACGCGGTGCTTCACAGTCCGACCACGTCTGACCGAATGCAATCATGACAGTTAAAGCTGGTTTTACACTAGAGCATTGCACAAGGACAATAAAATAAAATCGACTTCCAAAATGTAGAAATGATTTATTTTATTTTATGCTTTTCAATTTTCTAGTCGGAGAGTGGTAAATCATCCTAAAATTTTCATAGTGTAAAGTTCCCTAAACTGATTTTTACATAATCGAGCGCGCAATGTAAAAATCTGTTTAGTAAGATTATGATGGTAAAGGTTATTAATGCCCGACTTACTCTCAAGAAAATAAAATTATTGTTATTAAAACACTCATAGTATGCCCATGTACAACACCATTAATAAATCTCATACATAAGACGTGACTACACGAAGTAAGAAATTCGTCGCAATAGAACAAGACCCGTGTAGAACCAGCCTTACTTGTAGAAGTACTACAGATTGTGTGCAATCTAGTTTATTTGGTTATCCAGTACACAGAATATTGTACACCTGATTTTGGAGAATCTGTGGTGGAGCTTCGAAATTGAAACACGTGGCCATCTATTTTTGGAGAGTTTAAAAACGTCTTGTTTCTTTTCTAGTTAAGATATCGTAATAGAGAGGCATTCTTGTATATAGAAATATAATTTCATACTATTCAATTAAGGGATAAGTGAAATGATTATACTCATTCATTCATTTACATAAAAAATGTTTTCAGCATTAAATTGATTGTGTAATTTCAAACATGCACGTAGGTATGTAAATCGCAATAAATTGGAAACGTAATCACTGAAATACAATCGAGCCCCTAAATAAACGACAAGTTATTTTCGAAATGTACCTGTACTCACCCTGTAGCTAACCTGTAAAAGTCTTTAAATAAATCAAATCTTTTATTTATAAAACAAAAAACGCGAAGACTTCTAAAGCCTTTCATTTAAAAGAAACAGCCACTTCCAGATAAGCTAATCAGTTCATCAAAAAGTTAAAAGAGTCGGACTACCCTTTATAACTCGTCATTTTTGCCCATTATACGTCGCCCACAGTTTTTCAATAAACGAAGATAAATATCCAGAAAAATCCGGATAATATCAACAGGTAGGATAATTATGTAAAGACTTGGTAAGCTACGAAGTTATTCGCTTTTTTATGCTACGGATTTACCTAAAGTTGCTACATAATCTGAAAAGTTATCGCGGCCCTTAATCTTGTGGCTTTTTACCATTGAAAGTACCGTTTTCAATTGGGAATGTTCTTTTTTTATGAAACAGATTAAGCATTTGGTGCGATTCAAATGATTTTGCGATTTTTTCGCATAAAATTTTACTTCAAAGTACATCATTCAAGCCGCTAATGAGTGTGTGCCATAGATACACAAAGCAAAAACTTAACCTCTGCCACGTTGAGATCGCGGGTTCGGTGTTTAAATTAGTCGGGGTGTTAGAAACATCACATGCATATATTTATTTATAATATGCATGAACCTATTTACAAAAAAGTATACAGGTACCTAACATGTTTATCAATTGATCCGCAATATAAGCGACCCGCAATCAAGTCGTCGAGACTTTATTTTTTATATTTTCTTTTCTTACGCTCCTTTAGACGCAGACCCTAGGCTGTGAAACAAAGTGTGGATATTGCGAATCTCACCAACAAGACTCGCTATTCTCAATTTTTCATAAAGTTCCAAGTATAGCTCGCTGTCCTCCTTGTTCACTGGATAATGCATCTGAAACAAAAAACTGTATTAGTGTCCTTGACAAAATTAATCCTGAATAAAATACTTTACCTTAGAAATAATAATAGCGAATATTTTCTTTCTACTTTTCATGTAAAATTATTTTTATAGTTCTCCCAGTAAAACCTGCAAACACATAGGAAGTGGTGAAGGGCGGGCGTTTTGGGGGCTGTCTTTTGTAAATTTGACGTTCGAAAAGTGCTGATTTTCAGCCTACTTTGAATAAATGACTTTTGATTTTGATTTTTGATTTTTTGATTTTGCTCAAGTTGATTTACAACTTCAACTCAAACACTAAAACTTCATTCTCAAAAGTGTAAAAATTCAGATAAGTAAGATAAGATCTCCTCCAATCTCGATCGATCACATTACCTTACCATATCCATTCAAAGTCTAGGAAACGATCAAACATCTAATGCAAATACTCGCACACGTAAAACGCCTGAACTTTTCTATTCAACGCGCGAACATTCTGGAAATACGGGCTTGGCACTCAAGTGGCTCTTTGTACCACCTCCGTATACACACACAGAGGAAGGAAAGATAGCGGAGATGCCATAAGGAAGGTGTGTCAGGCGCCTTCTTGTAAGTCAAGCAACGTACGGACTAACGAGACGTTCGGGTTCTTTGTCACATAAAAACCAACCTGTCAAAGATTGGTCTTGATTGATTGGTGATTTAATTTTGAAGTTAATGGATGGGTCCTATGGAAGGCATGTAAGGGCGAAGCTCTCAGAAGTAACGTTCCACATCCCCCGAACACCCGAATTTTTTCGCGGTACTTTCTTAGGAGATTTTGCGTTATGACATCTCCGCTAGACATTTTGTTCTCCATGTGTATACAACACCCCCGTTTCCCCTCTCCTCCTGCCAAGTCTTGGCAGAAGTCGGCGAACTTTAAAATTTAATGTGGGATGCCCCTTGGCGACGAACAAAAGTAGACTTTTTCCGCGAGAGAATATTTTAATTAAATAGGATTTATTAAATGGAGTTTGGGCGCCATGCGCTTTCTTATTAGCGGCTGAAGGCTATTTGTTCTGTTGGGATAAAACGCAGAAGTTGATTAATATTAAGATAAACCTTAAACTAAAGAAGAAAAATATTTTTAATAGACTAAAAAGAAGATGGATCAAAATTGCCCCACGTCCTATAACAATGTGACGTATCTCAAAAAAAAGATAAAAATGTTTAAAAAAATATGGCATACTCTCTAATTCATTTTTTTTACACCTTCATACGAAAAAAATGCTTTAAAACTTGTTCAGGCGCTGTTATGAAAACGTCGTTCATAGAACTATTAATGGACTATTTTATTAAATTGTTTTTTTGTTTGATAGAGTATACCTCACAGGTGGTCCCATAATCATCAGGTCAGGATCTGATGATGGAAACCCTAAGAAATTCAGGGCAACTTTTGAAAGTTGTAGGCATGCGAAGAATAAAAACTTGACTATAAGGTGTATGTCTTATAACAATATGCAACAGTGAAGATTTGGAGCTGACCTGATGATGGAAACGAAAGAAGGTCGAGGGAACTCGACAACTGAATATGTGAACTACCTCGTGTTTGGGCTTGTATTATTTGTATTGAATAGACCTTTGCAACAGTGAAGGTTTGGATCTGATCTGATGATGGAGACCAGAGAAGAGCGAGGGAACTCGACAACTGAATATGTGAACTACCTCGTGTTTGGGCTTATATTATTCGTATTGATGAGAACTTTCCACTTATGCGGATATTGACAACTGTGCTTGTCACTGAAAAGGCAAAAATAGGAAGAAGTCGGTGGGAATATAAACTTAGGTACATCCATTAGACACCGACTTCTGAGGTAGTTTACATATTTTGTTGTCGAGTCCCCCCGACCTTCTCTGGTCTTCATCATCAGATCAGATCCAAACCTTCACTGTTGCAAAGGTCTATTCAATACAAATAACACAGGTCAACAAAAGAAAAAAAAATTTTTGGTGCCGAGATCTCATTTACGGTTTTGTATTAGGTATGCATTGACAACACTAAAAATATATTTTTTTTTTTTTCCTACGTGTAGTTTTTTGTCTACCCTCTATTTTTTAACTTTGCAGTAAATAGTACTTTCGTGAGCACGGTTTCAAGTCTTATTTGTCTCTTTCAATAAATAAATCGATTTTGATACAATGTCTTCATCGCGTAGAAGTTGTGTCAATGATCCAAATATGTTTTGTTACATTTGTGGGGAATATACAGTCAAAAAGTTTAGGAAACCTATTACAGATTTTATAAAAAGTGCCTATTTTTCGTACTTTAACTCGCAAATTGAAGATAAAAACAAGCCATGGATACCGCAAATTGTTTGTAAAATGTGCTATGAACACTTGAGACAATGGGTCAGTGGTAAAAGAAGCCGTATGAGGTTCGGGGTGCCTATGCAATGGAGAGAACCAAAAAATCACTTCGATGACTGTTACTTCTGCTGTGTCAATTTGCATGGTGTTAACGTTAAAAAAATGATTTATCCAGACTTACAATCGGCTAGAAGACCTTTACCACATTCAGAGGAAGTACCTGTTCCAACGTTTTGTTTTACCTATGAATCATCATGTGAAGAAACCGATAGTAACGCGTCAAGCGATAGTGACATTGAAGAAACAGCGTCTTCAGAGCCAAAACCTTTTACCCAAGTCGAATTAAACGATTTAATAAGGGATCTCGAACTACCTAAAGAATCTGCAGAGTTGTTGGCTTCTAGATTAAAAGAAAAAAACTTGTTGGCGTCAGGTACGAAAGTGACATTCTATCGTACAAGAGAGCAAGATTTGCTACCATTTTTTAATTCGGAAAATGATCTTGTTTTTTGTTCGGATGTGCAAGGCCTACTTCTCAAAATGGGTCTTTCAAAATACCAACCAAGTGAATGGCGTCTCTTCATAGACAGTTCTAAACGAAGCCTTAAGTGTGTTCTTTTACACAATGGCAACCAATTTGGTTCAGTTCCCATTGCTCATTCAACCAAATTAAAGGAAGAATATCAAAATATTGCACTTGTTCTAGGAAAAATCAAATATAATGAACACAAATGGAGCATTTGTGTAGATCTAAAAATGGTTAACTTCTTATTAGGACAGCAAAGTGGATACACCAAATACCCATGTTTTTATTGTCTGTGGGATAGTCGTGCTAAACAGCAACACTGGAGAAATAGAGATTGGCCTGTACGTGAGATGTTGGAAGTGGGAAAGCAGAATGTAATAAACCCATCTTTGGTTCCAAGAGATAAAATTATATTGCCCCCCTTGCACATTAAACTAGGACTAATGAAACAATTTGTGAAGGCGTTAGATAAAAATGGGCAATGTTTTTCTTATATAACGAGAAAATTTCGTAGTCTAAGCATAGAAAAGATAAAAGCGGGTATTTTTGATGGACCACAGATAAGAATATTAATAAATGATACTAATTTCTCAAGTTCAATGACCAGTTTGGAGCTACTTGCGTGGAATTCGTTTGTTGAAGTTACAAAAAAATTTCTGGGAAATCACAAGTCTAGTAACTACTCTGAAATTGTTAACAACATGCTGGAGAATTTCAAAAACTTAGGATGTAACATGTCCATCAAAGTGCATTATCTCCACAGTCACCTTGACCAGTTTCCAGAGAATCTTGGTTCCTATAGCGAAGAACAAGGGGAGCGGTTTCATCAGGACCTAAAAACTATGGAAGAGAGGTACCAAGGCCGATGGGATCAGCATATGATGGCTGACTACTGCTGGGGGATGCAGCGTGATTGTCCTGCTACTCCTCATTCACGAAAATCGCGTAAAAAGAAGTTTTTGTGTACATAAGAATTTAATATATGTTGTTTTTGGTGTAATTATGGTTTTTTCTGTTTAATAAAAAAATCTAGAAAACTACACGTAGAAAATCAAAATTTTTGCTATTTATGTAATTACTATAGGGTCCTAAATTAAAAAAATAATACAGCTTTTCGGCACCAAAACCACTGTTGACCAGTGTAATACAAGCCCAAACACGAGGTAGTTTACATATTCAGTTGTCGAGTTCCCTCGACCTTCTTTCGTCTCCATCATCAGGTCAGCTCCGAATTTTCACTGTTGCATAGTGTTATATGACATACATCTTATAGTCAAGTTTTTATCCTGCGCATGCCTACAACTTTCAAAAGTTGCCCTGAATTTCTCAGGGTTTCCATCATCAGATCCTAACCTGATGATTATGGGACCACCTGTGAGGTATACCCTATCAAACAAAAAAATAATTTAATAAAATAGTCCATTCATAGTTCTATGGACGATGTTTTCATAACAGCGCCTGAATAATTTTTAAAGCATTTTTTTCGTATGAAGGTGTAAAAAAAATGAATTAGAGAGTATGCCATATTTTTTTTAACATTTTTATCTTTTTTTTGAGATACGTCACATTGTTATAGGACGTGGGGCAATTTTGTATGGATTGTGATACGTCTTCTTTGTAATGGCCTGTTTTGCAATAATAGTGTAACGTTACATTAGGAAACGCTTCATAGAATCTCATGCATATACTTCCGGCTACCGGTGTTGATGACCAGCGCGTAGAACCAACCTTGGATGTGGAAATACAGCACGTTCTTCTGCAATAATCTTAACCCCCAACATACAACAACAGAATAAAATAAAATAACTAGCATCCGACCCATATTACTTTTCCCTACTTCACATTTGCTACACGTTAACAATACTGCATATTGCAGTCAGATATCATGGAATTGCATGCCGTTCGGAAACACGTACCTTTCGCAGTAACATGTTGATATTAAAAGTTCCAATCATGCATAGATTTTGCGAGTAAGAGTGTAACGTACGAGATATTGCTTAGAATACTCGGATCCTATTCAATCTATTTGTTGGTTGCAAGTATTACAAGTTCTATTTCATTTAATCTGGGAAGATTGAGAAATTAGACTGATTTTTGTAAACAGTGTTCATATGTTTCATCTTCTTTGATTGAAACACAGTTTAGTAATCAAGTAAATATGGCTCAAGTCTGTTTTTTTTTAAATTACGGAATTGGGCGTCACTTTGCGGAAATTCATGATACGTAAAATGTTATGAAAAATATGTAGTGTTAATCCCACGAGACTATAAATCGAGACTAGTCTCATGTATATGGACATACAGCAAAGGTCTAATTGAATATGCAATCACCAGTTACACCCACACCACTATGTATTTTTATCAAGGCTTAACACCAAATAACCCTAATCACCACAAATTTTATTCAGCAAACATTCTAATTCCGCAAACTCGGAACTCAAAGACTTTATTCATCTGAATCGAATCGCCGCCAATTAGCACGCCCAAACTTCTCGAGAATATTAATTAGTATTTCTCGAATATCAAACGGCTCGAAGTTTATTATAAAACCGTTTGAATTCGATAACAAATTAATAATGTTTTGATGTCAATTTGGTTTACTGTTCCCGCTTTTAAGGATCA
Source organism: Helicoverpa zea (assembly GCF_022581195.2). Taxonomy (NCBI): domain Eukaryota; kingdom Metazoa; phylum Arthropoda; class Insecta; order Lepidoptera; family Noctuidae; genus Helicoverpa; species Helicoverpa zea. The sequence continues at coordinate 2,825,709 of NC_061468.1, forward strand.
AGAAGCATTTGAGATGTATTTCCGAGTTGGTTATGAATTTACTAATACCTACATAGCTAGGTTGCTCTTAAATAAATTGATTATAATTATTACTTTTTGAAAGCGGTTTAGTACCAGAAACCTTATTTGCCACATGGTGGTTGTTTTATTTTATGCGATAGTAATTGAGTCGTGAGAGCTTAAATCTAGGTACCTACCCAATATAAGTTATAAAACTTCTTTTCAATAAGCGCGAAATATTATACCTACTTACCTATTAAGTCGATTTATTCCTATTGGTCATTTAACGTGTAATAAGTACCTGCGTTTTTGGGAAAAGGAAACTATAGGCCTTGTAGACTTTACCTAATTAATCACGTCCACCTTTACTAAAGAATAAACCGGCCAAGTGCGAGTCGGACTCGCGCACCGAGGGTTCCGTACAAATGCTGTATAGATAAAAAGTGAGTTTCGCGCCAACCGTTCAGTTTAGAACAATCATAGTTATGGTAATTTCGTGAGAGTCAAAATAGTTAATATTTTTTATTTTATAATATAACTAAAATAGTAGGCCAGTACCTTGTAAAAGTTATTTTATTGAAGTTATTTATATACAACATTTTATAGTCATCATTCAGAAATCTGATTGAAAATCACTAATTATGTCTTAAAGGTCATGGGGCATATCTGACCCGCTTTGTAAAAAGTGGCGGACATGAATCAAAGTAGTTTTAAATCGTGGAGAATGGTATGACGTTTCTTTGAATATAAATATTTTATTAAAATTCCATGGAGACGAATGTCCAGGATCGTTTGAAAAATATAAAAGACAAGCAGTTTCAGAGGATTGTACAGGTTGCAATGCTAGTTTTTATTGTTAAAGACATTTCATAAAGAAGGAAGGTGCCAATCCGGATGACCAGGATCTGATGAGGATCTGGAAACCCTGAGAAATCGAGGGCAACTCTTGAATATTGTAGGCACGCATCGAGTCATAACCAGACATGTGAGTGTATTTTTGAGGGTACTGGTAAACAGTGAAGGTTTGGAGCTGATTTGATTATGGAGACTACAGAGAGTCAAGGGAACTCCCGAACGGTATGTTGCAACTACCACGTGTTTGGGCTTATTTTATTCGTATTGGCGAAGACTTTCCACAAAGATAGGTTTGACTGCCATTGTGGGATCGACAGCTAAGATCAGATATAGTTATGGGAACTCCTTTACAATTTATAACGTAACCTTGTGTTGGAGCTTATTTTATTTTAGGTGATGAGAATTCACTACTAACTTGGGTTAAAGCAGCCATTGCAGGAATGGGATCTTTTATTTTTGAGGGATTAATCACCTAAAGAGCCCCAGTTTCAGGTTTTTTTCGAAACCGCCTGACGACTTGTAGCTGTCGAATTGTAACAACGACTTCTAGAGAGTAGGATTCGGGGCTGCTGGCTTTACGTTTCTAGAGCCTTGACAAAAGTGTAATTCTGTCCCTTTCTTTGTTTTATAAAGTCGGCATTATTTTATTTTGTAGCATTTTACAAACAAATCCAACTTCAAACATATAAAAAAGCAACAAGAAAACAAAAGCAAGAAAGAAATTAAAAAGATGTTAGGTGCATCGGTCTAGAAATCGGTGTCTAGAGGATGCATCTATATTTATTTTACCACCGAGATCTAGACCGATGCATATAAACAGTTTTCTTGTTGTTTTAGAAGTTGTTTTTTTTTTGTAAAAAGTTTTTATTTTTAACTTTTGTGAAAAGTTCTCGTCAATACGAATAATGTAAGCCCAAACACGACGTAACTAAAACATACCGAGTTCTCTCGACTTTCTCACCTCTCCATCTTCAGATAAGCTCTAAACCTTCACTGTTTGATAGTATCACCAGACATACATCTGAGAATCAAGTTTTAATCCTATGCATGCCTACAATTTCTGATAGTTGCCCTCGATTTCTCAGGATTTCCACCATCAGATCCTGACCTGATGACAATGGAAATAAACGGCGAGTATACTCTTTCACTACAAAGAAATGATTTCTCAAATCCGTCAAACTTGGTCGTTTAAATTCCCCATTGAAATGAGGAAAATATTTGATGTTTACACCTGATTTTCTCTAGATTCCCATGGTTCACATTGATGCGACTAATGCCATAGTAAATCAGAGCCTTTATCATTATACTGTGCTATATTTCGTTCGTATCCGCCGTGGGTATGGTTTTCATACTAAGGTGCCCAGTGACCTTTGAATGATTTAAAATTTTTCACAGTTTAGAGGCCATTATATTTAAGAAGTGTTTGATATGAATTTCACTTTTTATTCAAAACTTTAATATCTCTACGCGTTCATGTGAAAAAGGGTAGGTAGTAAGTTTATAATTATTAAAAAAATATTTTATGTCATGTAAGCAAAAATAATATTTTAATATTTTATGTTACTTCAAATTTATCATTTTCGCAATTTTTCCTTTATCTGTACTATATAACGTTGCTTCGTGCCGAATTTTAAGATTCTGAGTTCACGGGAAGTACCTTGTAGGTTTTGATTCCCTAGCGTGTGACGGAAATTCGTCTAAGGTGTCGGTAAAACTGCTGTATCTTTTGATCGCGTTAACTTAGAAGTTTGATTTTTTCATTGCTTAAAGGGACAATATACCTAGGTATTTGGTATAAATTTCAATTTGGTACCTTTATTCGTTCGTGAGAAATAAGGTAGTAAGTTTCATTTTATTAAAATATTTTTATTATATTATATAACAAAAAAAATGAGATTTTCGCAATTTTTCCTATATTTGCATTATATAACAATGCTTCATGCCAAATTTCAAGATTCTGAGTTTACGGGAAGTACCCTGTAGGTTTTGATTCCTTTGCGAGTGTCGAGAATTTGTTGAAAATATCGACATAATCGGTTGTATCTTTTGATTGGCTCGGCTTAGAAGCTTGATATTTTCACAGCCTAAAGGGACAATAGACCCGAGTATTTCATGTGAATTTCAGCTTGATACGTTCACGCGTTCTTAAGATAAAGGGTCTTGACAGACAGACAGACAGACAGACAGACAGACAGACGGACAACAAAGTGATCCTATAAGGGTTCCGTTTTTTCCTTTCGAGGTACGGAACCCTAAAAACAATTCACGTGCATTTTTCTAGCAAAAAAAAAAAACAATAATGCTTAACCGTGACCTTAAGGAATTAAGCTCAAACTGACACAGTATTTCACCGTTTACGACTTTGTTTACTCCCTAACTAAGAATATTTTGGGACCTAAGTTCACAAACAAGACCAAAAGTGCCATTTGTTGAATCGCCTGATCTCACCCAATCAAAGCAAAGAGCTACATTCACCCAACAAATACTTTTCATTCTGAATCTCGACTCTTAAGCCTAATTGATACTCCAGCCATAACCAATTTAATTTCAACCCTCTCGTCTGATACTTAGAGTGCACTTTTGTTTGAGTGGTTTGCTTTCTGCAGCTCTGTTTCATTTGTTGGCTCTGTAGGGCTCCAGTCAATTAGTCCACGATAGGAGGATGCAGCGACAGAACTTGTATTTACTTTTAGTTCTGAGAAAATACTTCATTTGGAATGTCAACTGTGGGTATTTAAGTTGGAGATGACTTAGATATTTGTGTGTTATGAATTAACTTTGTTTTTCAAACCGAGGTATACCTACTTTATTTAGAACTGAACACTAGGTGTCTGTCTTGTGTATTATTTATGTTACAATTGTATGGAAAATCGACTTAGGTAAAATTCAATAAAAAACTATGTCGAAACCTACCTCTTCCTATTTTAGTGAATGCGCGGGAAATAATAGTAAAACATAAATAATCTTACCCTAATGAATTCGAAGATGAGACCGGTCTGAACTTCTTGCTTCCACAACGTGAGGTTCCTCAAAGCTTCGTATATCATTTCTGGTGATATCTGGAATTCAAAACTTAATACGTATCGACTTCATTAAAGATTGAAAAGTCAGCTTTAGTTGAAAACTTACTTCAGAATGAATGGTTTTTGGTTTGTTCGGATGTTCTTGAGGTGCTGAGTTGGTCTTTACAAACAGAGGTGACAGCATCTGACTGCGAGAGCCCGTCTGTGTCACTTTGGATCCCGTAGACGTCACTGTGAATGTTATTAAAAGTTCATTATTAGACTTTCATTTTGTGCAGTTACATACCTTGATCACAAGATTAGTTGTGCTGATGCGGAGATGTATACTATAAATCTTTCATTGTTCCGACAAAAATTCGAGGTACGATACCTATATTTGTTAACCTACCTGCTGTTCCTGTAGGTAAATAGAGTTGTAAGGACTCCAGATAAATAAAACTATTTGCTGAGATATTTTGCTTTTTCCTCTTCAAAATGTGGAGTTTAAACCCTGCTATTTAAATAAAATCTATTCGTTTGTTTATCTGTGAAAGTGTTTCAAACAAAGCGCAGCGCACTCTGTTACTTTTGCATTTAAAGTTTAGGAGTTTAAATCGTATGTTGTTACAAACAACTACAGGATTTGCTCTGCAATTTACATGGTTTGTATGTTATTATGTCGAGTACAGTTATACCTATAAGTTGTATGGTTATATTGCCATAACCCAAAATCAATAACGCTACAAGTCTGTCATTAAACAATTACTGTTACGCCAACTCACAGTTAACATTCTCTTCTCAGCCAAAATAGCCCCATCACGTAGCTCAGACAAGCTGTAAAGTTTCAAACTGGCACCTAAGTCCAAACATACAGAACAAAGGAAGATAAAACCTGATGCAAATAGGCTTTCCCTCAGACGAAATGTTTTGACAGGCGGTCAAAGATATTTGGATGGGATACAAGGATGTCCCGCCGGCTATGTATCTCAAATTCAATTCCATTGTACTTACGTAAGCGGCAGAAGCGTGAAGGATATTCTAGGATAACCTTTCAAACGGTCTTTCTATTTGAAAAGGGATTCTTCATGTCATGTTACTGTGAGGAATCGATCGTGTGACCCATCTTTCTCTGACAAGTCTTCGATGGCTGAACGAACCATATATTTGAAAACCTTGAGCTTTAGGTACATAGTTATGTTTCAAACTTATTAATTTGCTACATATTTCTGCACTAGACTTTATATTATTCTTAACAGGTTGAATTATTCAGCTGCGGTAATACCAATCACAACCTAGAAACCCATTAAGGTAGTTGTCTACCTTAGTAGGTCACAAATATTGATTATGTTCGTCAAAATTTCTAACTTTTCTTTTAGCAGTTTTAAAATGTGCAAGTTGACTTATAAAACTTGTTTGACAGTTACTTTGCTCCCTGAGAGAACTACTTTACAAACAACTTCTGTCATCCTAACCTGCCGGGCGGCCAAACATTTTCGCATTATTCTTCAAAGGTTTTTTCTTCACACCCTCCTTTTTCTTTTCCTCCTGTTTTCTCCTTTCCTTATATCTTCTCAATTTTTTTTCATATCTGACGACAAACCGCTTCGCTCTAACTCAGGGAGTTTAAATCAAACAAAGTATACAAATAAACGGGTTTATTACAAAGACATTCATGAATCCACTTTTTCATTTCAAAACACAAGGGTGTCTACCTTCTGCGGCAGCAGCGGTGTCCGCAGTGTATGCAGCCGGGCGTCCGTGACCCACTCCGAGACGACAGCCTGGTGAATATTGTTGAAACTGACAACTCGCGGTCTTTATCTTTGGTTGGACGAGGCTTCCTTCTCAGGGGAGCTCTTCTTACTTGACGACGTGTAAATGATCTTCGTCTCTTTTCTACTCTTCCACCGGTTCTCCTACCTCGCTTTTTCCTCTCAGGCGCTTTGGTTTTTATGGTTGGCTTTGGAACTTCAGGTCTGGCATCCGTCATGTCTATCCGACTTCTCACGGAGTAGGTTGCGGACACAGAGGTTTCACTGTTTGTTGCACGGTCGTCATGTCCCCTATCATCGTATAAGTCATTTCCAGAATTTGTCCTCTGACTCTCTTTCTTACTTGTGGAAGGTTGGTTCTCCTCCTTCGTGTTTTCATCTTCCATTGCCAATTTCTTCAAAAAATAACTGATAATTTTGTATTTATATTATAAGAATTACATAGAAAATGTTATAAATGTTCACCTGTCAAAAAGTCACCTCAATATTCTCACTTGTTTTGAATTTTTTTCTTTTTGAAATGTGCCAGAGGTACGATATCTTTTGTAATGATAAAGAGTTTGTTCGTCTGGGTTATTGTCACAGCCAAATTGTTGATCAAGGGTGAGAACACATGTATGTGGCTAGAGAGTACCCATTGTAGTTGTGTTATTTGAATGTTTCATTGGAGTTGCGGTTTCATTAAAGAGCAACAAATATTTTAACAACCACACACCGCATTGCGTTATTACGTAGTGAGTTAGTGGAAACAACAAATTACTTTACAATATTAATGATAACGGCATTTATTCGGAATCTAAATATTAAATTAGCAAATTAATCTTTTATGGAAACGTTAATACGTTATACATTATCAAATAAAGCACAATACTTCATTTATAATTTTATTTTCTTTACAAAGTCAAAGCCATTTTTGGGACTGTAGAGTGTAGACGAAAGACTATAACTTTTTACAAATACCATATGATCTTTGCAAAATAACATATTATTATATATTTCTATATTAATCATTCCTCTTCTTCCAGATGCTGGTGTGGACTTAGCAAGACAGCGCATGGTTCCAACACACAGACCGCCAACCCTGGAGATGCATGGGTTCCAGCCAAGCATACGCAGTCAGCTCCAACGGACGCCTATGGAACTGTGGAGTTCCAGGGCGGACCGCATCCCACCAAGGCCCAGGTATGTTGCTGGAGGAATGAGGAAGACTATAGTTCGGCCATTCAGAGAATGCGTTCCTGACACGTCGCGATTGAACTGACGACGTAACTTTGCAATGGCGTTGCAGTTACGATAAAAATATTTTTGCTGGTTGTTTACCGTTTTAACAATTGAGGAGCATTAAAACAACATTATTATATCAATAATCAATGAATGTTATTACGTCGTCAGTTCAATCGCGACGTGTCAGGAACGCATTCTCTGAATGGCCGAACTATAATGATTGTGGTTAAGCATCCACAGCATACCCTTCCTTCTGGCGGAGTCGGATAAAATAAGTTTTCAAGCAAAGTTGAGGAGGATTGTTTGTTTTGCAAAAAAATCATTGTGTCTTTACAAATTCTCTAGAATAGGTAATAGGAACACAAAATATATTTATTACTCTTTAACCCTTTTCAAAATGTTACATTTTATTTATATTTTAAGTGTTGATAGTAATGTTTTTAGTTTTATTAAATTAAGAAGCATTGTTGACTTTCATCTCGTGTGAACTGGGGTTAATTTTAAAATAAGAATATATTTGAGGCTTTGCCTGCATTCCTGAGTACTCTCTATAATTCTAAGCTCGATGGTATGAAACATGTATGAAACATGAAGTTATCAACAGTCCAACAGTCGTGACAGAAACGTCAACAATACAACATTGCATATTGTGTCCCATCAGCTGATGCGCTGTGATTGTGGGTTCGATTCTCGAATTGGAAAAACTAAATGATGAGAAGAAGGAAGTCACCGGCTAGGTTATTTCGCAATTTTGTCCCTTTGTAATGAAAATCAGTTCATTCGTCAAATATTCTCTTATTATCCTCAACTTTGCTAATATTCTTAATTTTACAAATTATCATTTCTTTCTCCTCACAGTACGTCCGACTATCCCACGACACAAGACCTGAACTAATAGTCCAGCTGCTGACCAGAGAATGGGCCCTCGACCGTCCAAAGCTACTCATCACGATCCAGGGGGGTAAAGCCAACTTCGACCTTCAACCGAAACTGAAGAAGGTGCTACGGAAAGGTCTGCTGAAGGCTGCGAAGACCACTGGAGCTTGGATCTTTACGGGAGGCACTAATACTGGTAAATATACTTTTAAATAATATATTTTTGGCATATTTATCATCACATCGCTTGGTCTTAAGATCTCGTCTCCTACAGACGAAATATGAGCGGTACCTATACCACCCGTGCAATCGACAAAAGGTAATTGGAGGCAACACTAGGTGGATTTTAGTTGATAAGAGTCCGGCACACCAATCCACCAATCCCAGACAGAGGAAAGTCCATTAGGATTTATCACCTGTTGAAAAAATACAGCGTTTGCAAGGCGTGATGTTTTTCTCAACAAAAACAAACAAGCAACATCGATTGACCTCATGTATTCTGTTCGAAGCTTTCCATTATTTTTATGAATCAGAGCAGTTTATATAACCAGTGCCGAGAGTGGGCTCTATTACCTGAAGCTCTCATTTTTATGCAAAAAGTTAAATGAACACGGTAAAACGAGTTTACGATGACATAATTACCATTAGGGACTCGGAAGTGCTATTTGTATAAATTATTATCTTCTGGCTATTGTAATAAAATGTAAAAATATGGTACTTGCCGGTTTATGTGGTACGCACAAGGCATACAAAAAATTTGAAATAATGTAAAGACTATCTGAGTATGGGTAGTATTTTGTAATGCGGAATTTTATCGTGCTCCTCACGCGTATTTTTATCGTCGCTTTCACGCGTTTTTATCGGTGCACGGATGCGTGCGATCGACTTTTTCAAGTTTTACAGCGCATTGATCGTATCATTAACGTACGGCCGTATTATTTTGTGTATTATGTAGGTAGGTGTATCTTATCTTAGCCTGTTCCTGTTGCCTGTTGAAAGAAACTTTTAACCGATCATGAGTAGATATTTACCTGCCGCCACATAGCCGACCCCAACATAATTGGGAAAAAGGCGCGGAGGATGATGAGTAGATATTTACCTAATAGATAATATGTATAATAGTCAAATAATTTACAAAACAAACCCATGATATAGAGTAACAAAATAAAACCTGGGTTTCACAGCAAAGTATAAAAACAGTGACTACTCTAGTGTGAGTGAGTGATGATCTACGCTACGCTTTATGTAATTTTGATCAATGCTTTTGACTGATACTTCTTCTCAGATCTTAGACTTTTCTCTCTACAGTACTTTGTACCAGCGTCACAGAACAATGTACAAGAATTCACAATGACAAAGACCTATTACCCCAAAAGTTTAATTAGCCCCTAGTGCAGTGCACCCTGTTGTAAGCGCCTTTTAATTTCATTAGCTTCAAGCACTAATAACGTTATGTCTACATGGGCATGCACTTTAGCACCTACAGTCAAACATGCACCTAATGCTTAGTTGCTACCTAGGTACACACACTGACCAAATTTTGTTGAGAGTACCTACAAGCGAACATGCTTTAGCGCTTAGGTTGAGTAAACAGTGCTGGCGTTTCAATTTGATTTATGTTCTTCTCCATAAAAGAAGAACAGATATTTTTGTCATTATTATCCAAGAAGGAGGAATTCGGCCTTTTTTTTTAAACTAGATCCTTTCTTTAGTCTAACCTGATTTCCGAGTGTAAAAATAGTTAACATCCAGAGTCCAACTTAAAGTGAAATCACAATCAGTTCAGCCGTTAGAAACAAATTCACTTTTATGTGTTCCCTCAACAGGGCCCTTTTAGGTTCTAGTATCAGATTACTTACCATTCAAAAGTACACCTTAGACAGTATACAATAAAGTCTTACTTTGCATGCAAATATTTGTTGGCTGTCCAGTTGTGTTCTAACTGAATTACTGAGTCCATAGAGACCAGTTTATTGGAGATGCACGTATGCAGATAAATTGCAATACAGCCTAGCTATTGCAGGGACAGATCTGTTTTATGCACTTGTGTATTGAGCTATTGCTGGGCTGTGGAAGAATGGATTGGGCTTTAACGGAATTTCTAATGTTGATCTAGTATTGGTTCGGCTGGTCCTAGTGGCTAGGTACTCTATACAGCTTACTTAATAGGCATGGGTTGAAAGCAGGTTGCCTTCTTCTTGTAATATGGCCGTTAAAAAGTCCTTATCTAATTACATAATAAACGATTTTGACTTTGTTCAGTTTTCGGGTGGAGTAACGTGTAAGAATTTTTCTTATTTAGGATTGTATTTATTTATTAGTGGTTCATTACTCTTTGATAATAAATCTGCGTAAAGTAGAAGGAATACCTAATTGACTCTTCTTTAAAATAATTGAGGGAGGAATAAAGCAATTTATTTTATGCGTATTGTTAGACTCAACAGATGCAATTGTACTCGTTTCAAACTGGAGCAGATTTCGAGAGCGATCTGTTCTCAATGCGAGGAATTGTTTCTATTGAACGAAAACTGATTCTGTTTATTCCAAATAGTTTAGTCTAGTTTTTATTTAATTAAACACTTAATTTTAGCCACGGCAAATCAGCATAGATTATATCAAAAAATATTTTGATTCAACTTTGAGGCAAAATCTTGAGTCCACTTTTACTTTAACAAATTCATAAATCCCACACACTTTCTCAAACTTACCTTCTTCATAATATTTCCACAAACTAAATAATTAACCCTTCACCAGGTGTGACCCGTCAAGTGGGTGACGCTTTACAACTGGAGCGATCACAGCGTGCTGGCAGGGTTGTGAGCATCGGTATAGCACCTTGGGGTATCGTGGAAGGTGCCAACGAGCTCATTGGTAGAGGCAGAGATGTGCCTTACCATGCGATAGCTTCGCCGAGGTAAGAAACAGTTACTAATCTACTTAAAATGAAGTTAATGCTAGAAACCTTTACCGTTTAACATCATACAGTTTCTTGGGAAAAATAAGTGGTGAAAAAAACTCCCCAACTATACTGATTAATTTAAGCGACCCTTACAACCGGGAAAAACCTCTTCTGGCCCTAAGTTTTTCAACAGGTCTATATACATTGCTCTGAAATATAAACTAGAAACAAACAAAGCCTTAGGTATTACAAACATATAGTAGAAACCACGAGCTCCCGTTAGGTGCGCTCCACCGGTCTGTATACATAGGTCTTAAAACTGTTAGCTCTAAGACTTGCTTTGTTTACCTAATAATACTCCTATTTGGTGTTATTCCAAAATCTAGTGGAATGTTTGAAAATTACGTATATGAGAAACTACGTGTAAGTTTGATCATTAGGTATTATGACTGTGACTCTGAAATGACTTCTATCAATCAATACTATTTGATTGTACAACTTAGAATAAAAGATGGTATATTTGAAATATCAGTGCTACCCAAAAGGCATGAGAATTCTTGATAACAACTTATAACTATTATTGCGTTTTTTTTTTTTACTGAAATTGAAGTGCTCACTAACAAATAAATTATTGAAAAAAAAATGGAATAAGCAACACATAGCCTATAACTTACTTCTTATTTCAGTTTCTGAGAATTTACCAAAACTTTATTTACTCGAACCAATTATTTTTCTGCGTCCAATCATGTACAAAATTGGTTACTGTCAACTCGATAACTTACTTTATTTTTCTTATTAAATTGAAGTTTCAGTATATCTTTTGGGAGTAATATTACGCCGTTGTAGACATGTCAATAAAAATGGTATTTATTATACTTTGCCCAGTTTCTTGAAGACAAATAAGCCAGCACAACACAATTATTTTTACAAAAAAAATCTCCTGAATTTTCTACATTGTTTCTATACAGAAATCAGGTCACGTAAGCAATTTTTGCAAACTTCCACACACTATAGGAAAGAATTTGATAAGGTCCCATGTTGTACACGTCTGCTCTTTATATCGTCACTGTTCATATTTAGGGTGCTGGACGATGTTTATTTCTAGAGGGGAGAAAGGGTAGCGGAATACGAATGGACTCATTACTTTCGAAACTGAAATGGCCTACTGTCTTCACTGTGGTACAGAAGTACAGACTTCGTATTACTAAGTATTTATCAATAGGTCTTGTAGGTCTAGTTAAACCTAATCTCGCATAAGGATCTTTTGTGTCAGGTCTTTTAACGTTTCTTATATGAAAAGTTATAAATAAATCACAGCAGTTTATCTTCTAGAATTTATTTATCATAATAATCATAAAAGAAATATGTCTTTTCAATTCAATTACTTCAAAATAAGTAAATTTTAAATCGAAAAACACTACTTTCACAAGAGTCCGTTGCCTTCCTTAGATGAAGACCTATATCAAAATACCCTTAAAATCATAATCACAACACTGATCCACAAATTCCACCATAAAGTTTCTGTCTACATTTTAAAAGGATCAGGTGTTGAGATGAACGTAGAATTCGTGAGTCCGTTTGTCTGAGCTTGGTACAGCACGTCATTGATCAGTTTCTCAGCTAGGATCCGCATGTTCCCAGGTAAATTGCGTAGTTTGGCTGCCACGTTCACACCTGTCAAACAAATAATATATCATCAAATAATGCAACTAAGGGAGACATCAAAGCTGTTGTGTGTTGAACAGACTTAAAGGTTTGTTCTGTCAGTTCATCCTATGGGAATTAGATATGAGTATGGTTAAACAAGTTTTCACTTTCTTTTAATTTTAAGTTTTGTTAGATTATTATTATTTTTAAACCTTCTGTCTAGAAATAAAAGGCTTTTTTTATATATTTTTTTTTTATTTATTATGGTTAAGCATCAGAAAAATCTTTGAATTTTTGCCATTTGGTTAATGCTACATACAGTCATTTATTACCCGAGGGTTTTGGGACATGAACCTTCAGAGGTTCAGAGTGCAGTGTACCGAAAAAAATAAGACTCATAAATAAGGAGTAAGAATTCATAAAATGCAATGAAAACATACCTATAGCATCGTATTCATCATCAACTTCAGTACAATGTCTCTTGTTCTTATCGTCCTCTAAGAACCGCTTGGTAGGACAGGTGCTCTCGGGTACCTCCACAATGTTACTGGAAATGCTGAACGCAGGTGACGAGTAGTCGTCTCTGGTGGTCTCGAACCTTCCATCATCTTCTTGGATGTCGTCTTCCTCTTCTTCTTCTTCGGGCTCCGAATCCTGGGACAAATAACATAACATTTGAGGTTTTTTTTGGAGAGATCATTCTACTTTCGTTTTTTTTTTTTTCAAGGATGTGTAGTACTTCTTGGACAGTCAGTTTCACATATTTTAAAAACAAAATCCACGTACACACAGTACCACATACACACATTCATGTCAAGCTAGTAACACCTCTTCGGGGATTACATTGAAGATTGCCGCGAAAAGTAGGTCAGAATGGTTGTTAGAATATCGAAGTTCTAGAAATACCCTTCGTCTCAAACATGAAATGAGTTCAAGATAACAAAGTAATTAACTTACAAAGGATCGATTAAAGTTAATCGGCTCGGCATTGCGAGAACATCGTCTGCCAAGTTCTGCAGACGATCAAATTGGGTCAAAGTTGACGTGACTACCAGGAGAGAGAGGAATTCCTTTAGATAAGGTCTTTGTAAAGCGAAGGACATACTGTCAACGATGTTAAGTTTAGATTCGCTCGTGCGCCATCTTTTTATTCTTAAGTTTATGTAGGAACTAAATTAACTCTAGAAAAGATAGCACATTATTTACACTGGAAAGACAATTGTTGATTGTCATGGTAATATTTTACATTCCGACTAGTTTGCAGTGTCAACCTTAACTTAGTTTTCTGAACTTAAATTCGCTTAGTTGGATAACACTTGCGAAAATAGTTACGTTATCTTGACAGTACTCAGTAACCTCAGTACCTACTCAAGATTTTTTGTGCAAATCTAACTGTAATGCCTTTAGGTAAAATGATAATGAAGTTTTTTGTAGTCTCATAATTGCTTTGGATAATCTCATAAGCTTCTTTGTAAGATCTAGACAAGGAGAGGGTTGCTTTTGTTTTAAGAACTAAAAACAATATCGTGTTATCTTCAGAGGCTTCTTTTGCAATTATTTGATTTGTCTGAATGAGAGATCAGAGATAGACTCTTCAAAATCTTTAATCAAATTTATTATTTTCTATTGGGCAATTTCATCTCAACCAACTAATTTGTCTGAGATTTGTAAACAAAGTTAAGAGAAATTTCCAACTTTTGAATCAAATAAAATGTGTCTGGAATTTTCTGTCAGGAGGAATTTTTCTAACAACTCAGAGTCTAAACTTTTGCCTGACTCAAAGTGAGCTCGGATTCAAAACTAAATCAAACGTGAAGTTGAGTGACTGTACCTATAAATATTGACTTTGGATGCATAAAGGTAGACTTCAAAGCTTCATACAGGATCGAATATGTCAGGATATGTAATATCTAGCTCACATGTTTGTTCGTTTACCATACCGTGATTTTACCGCACCGTGCCGCGGGCAATACCGTCGAATACTTCGACTGCAGCAATTATATCATAACCAATAAGGCAAATTGTATGCAAATGTTGCATACATTCGGCGTAAAACAGTCTGTTGATTCACGGAATAATTTAATTAGCATTTGTTTGTCAGTGATATTATATCAGTTGTTTTTGTTTTCTATCAGAGCGAGATCATCATTATTTACTTTTGAAAGTGTGATAGATGGTCTATCTGTCACTATGAGAGATACTTTTGGGATATCAGCATAGATTTCCAGTCGAAAATATAAGTTTATTTGCATTTATCTTATTAATATGAAGCTATTACATAATATGCACCCTAATAAATAGTAGCAAATATGACGAGAGCTCAGTAAAGTATGTCGTGACTCGTTGGGCTACTCAAACACGTCATTTAGCGGGAGATTGCCCGACGCATTCAAAAAGACATATTTGTATGCGTCAGATACCCCGCTTTGCAGTTCGCGGGAAATTGGAAAACGTATAAAAATACAGCCCGATTTCTCGTTTACCTGACCCCAAAAAAAAACAAATAGAGGTCCCATTCGTTTCGTCGTATTTTCAAAATATTTGGACAGATATACAGTTACTAGTTACATTGAAAAGATTTTTACATGTAACAATTATTCGCGTATCACAAGTAAAGGCATATGCTTATAAAGATACAATGGAAAACACTAAGAAAATCTTCAACAAAACAAGATTGCTTCATACCAGTGACCCTACTCTTCAAAACTCTTTATCAGAAAGGTACAGTCCAACAAAGACATTACCGTCCCTTAAATAAAATAACAAGATAAAAAATCCTACAAAAAGAGCCATTATTCAACCTGGGATTGCTCCCTGGTACATTCAAAGTGAAACATTTATTTACGTCACCAACGCTACCGGAGATTCAGAGGTATTTTTATTCAAGAGTGCACCTGGAATGCTTTTCTATGAAATCTCATTCGAAACTTGACTGGAACAAAAGGTTGTTATCTTTCAGCTGTGTTTGTGTGATAGAATTGCTGATTATATTGTCGTTTTAATTGCAATACTGGTTATAATTTAGGGTTCATCGTCGCTTTAGTTCCGATTGTAAACATCCCTTACATTTATTTACTCGGAGATCGGAAGGATGAGTGAGGTACAGTCAACTTCAGGTCAGTGGTAACAGTTTTATAAGACAATCGTACTTATTACTATTGATTTAAGGTGCATGACAGTTACCACTGATGTGCAGTCTACCGTACATAAAAATGTTATTATTCCCAAACGTAGCATATAAAAGAGCATCGTCTCTTTCGGTACTGTCAAAAATAAAGACAAAAATACACATTCCATCAATGTTCGGTTCGCTGCTTCGTGCAACAACATTCGAGTTTTTCAGTTGGAAATTTTTGAAGTCTAGGCTCTAGATTTTTGATGGAAAAAGAATCTGTATGACATGGGGATTTTTGATATTTTTTTAACTCAACCATATTGATATTCGTCATGGTTTTTTATCCATATTTCATCAGTTTCTTAAACCATATCAGAATGATCGCAATGATTCTTGTAAATAAAGTCATCGAAAAGGATACCCGTCTATGAGTATAGTTATCGGCACGAATCTTGAGCTCTGAATCACGAATCTGCGCAGAAGTGATTTATTAGCAAAGAACCAATCCCGAGTGACGTATGACGCGATGCACTGCGGGCCAATCACCGCTTTAGCCCGCCCCCGCGCCTCCCTTCATACCACAAAAGGGACCCAATAAATTACTTCTGCGCAGGTGAAGGTCAGAGCTCAAGATTCGTGCCGATAACTTTATACTAGGTTTGGTATGTTTGGCGAGCTTTCAAATGATAAAGATAAAACAGTAGGGTTTAATCAACACTTTTTGAAGGTGGTCAATTTTACAAAACACAGTCCCCAAAACGCTCTTCACCACTTCCTATGTATTTAGCTGAGAAGAAGAAATGGCGAAACAAACTCCCCAGCTACACAACTCTTTCCAATATGCAGTGACATCCTGACATGGAAGTTGTGACAATCTACAGTGAATTCGATTACTTGATTGCTGCACTATGGGACGTTTCCCATGTTTGCTCTACTACCCGTGTCGTGTTGTTGTTTTTATCGATTACTTTCGTAAATATGTAATCGATACTTATCGATATTGTGTTCATATGTTTGCGAATCGAGGTCTGCTTGTTTGATTGGACTTTTTGTCACGTTGAATCGTTTTTGTGTGTTTTCCGAATATGAGTTACTAGCCGTTTTTCTGCTGATTCGCCAGGTCCCATGGGAACTTCGGCCAGTACCGGTATGAAATATAGCCTATGCTACTCGGGAAGACTTTCCAACAGTGAAAAGGTTGCCACAAGGATTTTTTGAAATCCGGTTCTGTAGTTTCGGAGTCTTTAGAGTACAAGCAAATGTCTCATCTTTATCATATTAGGATGCATAGTATTATACAAGCTGTTGATTCGCATCCGTGCCATATTCAAGGAGGTAATTATGCTAATGATTCTCGACCCAAATCAATAAAAAAATTGGTACGTAATTTTTTTTCGGAATTCCGTAAATGTCATCTAGCCTTATTTAAACTTGGCGCGTATGTTACTGGCATTAAAACCGTGCTGCACCCTCACACAAACGCAAACACAAAGCATACGCAACGATCACTCATAAATTTCATTCATAAAATTGGATTACTTTGGAAATACCACGATATTACAATGACAAAAAAGCAGTGCATATTAGTTATTTCCCATCTACTGTAATTCCAATCGATTATTTACGTATTGTATGTCCTCCTCCTGAACTATGGCACAAATGCAAATCAACACCTTGTATATTTCCTATAATTCCTAGTATCATCATTAATAGTTCCTCTAATCGCACTGTTCTCACTAATCAATAAACCTATCTCTATTGTATTTAGGTTAAATGTCGCATAATGATACGGCAATTTCCCAATAGCAGTAGTAATTAAACTCAGCGGTATTTGTGTCCACGATTTAATTTATTAGACTCAGACCCCGGGGGTCTGGTAATTGTAATTTATCTGGAAATGGTTAGAACATGCTGCTTTGTGCCCTGATCATTCAGGGGTCTTTTGAGTAAACCCACTTAGGTAGGTAACTAGGTGCGCTATAATGATTGAAATATCAGCGTATGGGCTTTTAAACTTTACATCCTCTTAAATAGAATCTATATTCCTCTAATTAGGTACTCAAGTTACGGTAAACTTGTCTTGCGGTTTTGGTTGTTTGGAAACTTGCCAATATGTGCGGATAATCTGAAAACTTTACGAAGATTTACGTCAGGTTCAACAACTATTTAGAAGTTTTGTAACGAGGATTTTGATGGTTTAATAGCTTTGTTGTCGTATTTCCTATTAGTTAAGACATTATGTGTGCGTACAGAATTTACTGATTCAAATGAACATTATTATAATCAAGAAGTTTAAGCATTCAACCACTAACAAAAAGACTTCACCCCAAAAAAAATTGAAATAAAGATCCAAAGCGCAAAAAGGGTCACTACCTCAGGCCAGCTTTTGAACTTTATACTTATGCTAAATTGAACCTTGTGATCTTAGAAACAAGATTAAAATTAGCATGTATAAGTATTCGTCGTAATGGACGCAGTCGGTGCATTGTTTCTTGTAGTAAATGGTGGAACTTAATATCCATTGATGAGAAGTCTTCGGACTATTTTCACCCTTTCATTTACCTATTTCATACGCTACTGAATATTTTTACAGATGTCCCTTAGATTATATTAATTATTGTTTCAGATCAAAACTAGCAGTACTGAACAACAGACACGCATACTTCTTGTTAGTAGACAACGGGTCGGTTGGGCGGTATGGCGCAGAAATCGTTCTAAGAAGAAAGCTTGAGAAATACATCGCAGCGCAGAAACTACATCCTTGTAAGTAAAATTATACTGAAATGGTGATGGAGAGCTGGCAAAAAGACAATAAACTATTATATAGTATTTAACTGATTAATTTATTTAGGTCCGATTTTGACCGATTTTGTGTTGTTGTCAAACAAGAGATCAATTTAACAATAACCAAAAAAAAATGTGGAAATGGTGTAACATAAACACACAATTATCGTCTATCTTTATAATCGCTCTATCATCATTGTCATTATTACTGCTTAAGCTAAATTGTAAAAAAACATAACAAAGCCTTCTAAAGGAAATGGAGAAACTGCTTCAGTATCGGATCCTAAAAGCACCTACAAATAAAAACAACTTGCAACGTTTCAACTCAGTTTAAAAGCCGAAGTTCAGCAGACCTTTCATATTTAATGCTTCTGCACACCTGGCCATAACCTATACAAGATTGTTGGTGTAGTCAAACTTTAGGGATCATATTTATTAGTTTATCAAAAGCATAACGAATATCGATAAAGAGTGATTTTGGATGGTCTAATAAAATCAATTAAAAGTTCGTCATCAAAGAAATCTAAGTCAATAAGACAAAAAAAAATTAAGTCTAAGTTATTAGTTAAGAAATCAAGTGCAAAGCAATTTCTATGACTTTTTTGTGTTGGACAATATAAGATGTTTTGTGCGATGGTAAATCGTTCCCAATTTAGATTTGGTAAACATTACCTACTACAATCAACGTTAGTACATCGAACCTGCTTCATATCACGTCTCTAAAAACCCATATAGACATTATGATGATAACAAACACCACGTGATAACAGTCAGATGACTTACGCGAAGGGATGTTTCCCTGAAAATAAATTGAATAAATAAATCCAATCCAACGAATGATTTCGATTTCTACCTGAAACCTGAATCTATCGTGACTTCAAGATTTATGTCTGAAAAATCGTTTTCGTATATAGGTCTTACTTACTAGCTCTAAAGTATTACCTACTGCAAGATCACTATATCCTTCTTACAAATATACCCGAATCTGTCAAATTCTTTTAATCTAACCTTAACCTTCTACGATTGCGATAAGGTTGAAAATGTATTGAAGAAATTTGACACAGTGAATTAGGTTGCGCTGTCCTCTGTACCTAGATCTCTCAGAAACACGGAAAAGTAAAAATAAGTTCAAATAATCTTCTGCGTCCTTATAAGTTTGTAAGTTCGTAAGTTCAACCTCTTGGCCCAAATCTGTAGGCTTTCCAGTGAGCCTAACGAATGCGTCTGTATCCTCCCTACTTCAATAATATGTACTTAAGTATATACATACTTGTGTACATTTCGTATATGGGTTCTCGAGAACAGCTTTGTCGATGTGACCTCGGCATATAAACAAAACAAAATGTAACAACTTATCATAACTTAATAATATCATAACATTTCGTTCATTATCGAAGGCTGCAAGGACGTCACACGTGCGACTATGTTACACACCGGTAGATTTCACAGCCGGCCAACCGGCCATATGCACGCGCAGCGCTAGTGTGCGCGCAGCTATGTATGTGTGTAAGTACTCACCACAATAGTGTACTGCGGCGACGACGCGCTCGGCTTTGACTTATCGTTACTATCGTATTCGCCACCAACTTCCTCCGCTCGAAATATAAACGAAAACAAATCGTAATACCAAAGATGCGGTTTGTAAACTTCTGCGTCACTTTCAGCAACCTTTCTGCTATGTAGGACTCTCTTATGTTCCCTTCGCACACAAGCACGCAGACTCTCAATCTTCCTCATTACATGCACTCTAGTCGCGGCCGGGTCGTATTCTTGAACGAGCTCCGTCAACTTCGTGATGGCTTCGCGGCGTTTGTACTTCATTTTGTATGAAATGCAATACTTGTCCCACAGGCATGGCAGGTTTTGGTATAGGGTGATGAATTCCTTGATTAGTTTGCGCGGAAAGACAATGTTTACTGCGTCGGACATTTTGTTGGAGCGGTACGCGTTCGACGAACGGCGCGGCGCGCAGGTCACTGAGCGTGTTGGAGGGGCGCGGCGCGGCTCGGTCTCGCCCCCCGCGCGTCTCCAGCCCCCGCCGTCGCCTGCCGCTGTACGTTTTGTTCGCCAACATGTTTTTTAAGCACGGTCGATACGCGTGCTCGGCACAGCTGCTTAACGTACAAACCAAGGAGTTTTAATCTACCTATCGTTGTTGACTGTTATGTGTTATTAAGATAAATACTAAATATGTTAATCACTTTTTCACACAATAAGGTGGTATGAAAAATCTATTCAAACTCAAAGTATTTAAACACAGTTTTAGGCAAAAATGTTTTTTTTTTTTTAACAAAAATGTACCTACCTAGTTATTTTAAGTAAGCAAGCAGGTCAAACTTAAATATTGACATCATTAGGACGTCCCTGGTGCGGTACAAAGCGTGCAATTTGCGAGCATTTTAACGAGAGATCTTTAGCTCCTGGCGCTAGACAAGCGCTGAAATAATTAAAAAATAACTTGCTTTTGTTCAAAGAATATTATCCAAAACTCCATTTTTTTTTTTGTTTTCTAAAACAGTGTTGCAATTTCTTTGCTATGACACAGGTAAATTAGTAAGTAAGTTACTGTTTTATTTATTTTTATTCCTTTATTGTATTCCATAATGTAGGTACACAAAAGGTGGGCATATAAAATTGCTTTAGTCACCGTAAGTCAACTGTCATCACCATAAGTTTATTCCATTTGTCTCCCTAATTTGTCACCCTTAATCTTCTGCACACTCTCTCTCTTACAGCTAATATAGATAAATGTATCATCGTTCACATAATCCCTCAACCTACTTAAGTTAAACATATTTATTTAAACAAAGCCCCTGTTCATTGTCTCATGATGGATTATCCGATAATAACCCACGTACAATATATGAAAGGAAGACGTAAAATGCAAGTCATTGCACATTATGTAAAACTAGCCGTTTTCCCGCGGTTTCACCCGCGTCCCGTCATAACTACTGCCCGTACCGGGATAAAATATAGCCTATGTTACTCGTGGATAATGTAGCTTTCGAATGGTGAAAGAATTTTAAAAAACGGTCCAGTAGTTTTTGAGCCTATTCATTACAACCAACCAAACAAACAACAAACAAAGTTTTTCTCTTTATAATAATAGTATAGATTGTATAGCATCATGGTGGTTCTCGTTACGGTAAGGCATCATTATGCCTAGGGTACCGGATTGTCACGATAAACTGGTTTTGTCTAGCCACTTTCCTCGATTTCACCCGCGTCCTGTAGGAACTACTGCCCGTACCGCGATAAAATATAGCCTATGTTACGCGGGAAGAGTGTAGTTTTCTAATGGTGAAATAGTTTTTCAAATCGTTTCAACAGTTTCGGAGACAAACAAAAGACCAAAAATGTTAATTATCCTACTAATATTATAAACGCGAAAGTTTGTATGTATGGATGTTTGTTACTCTTTCACGCAAAAACTACTGAATGGATTTTAATGAAACTTTACAATAATATAGCTTATACATCAGAATAACACATAGGCTACAATTTGTAAACATATTGTTCGAAATACTAAACCTGCGCAGACGAAGTCGCGGGCACCAGCTAGTATTAATATAGATTAAACTAGTAATTAAAAGGCGTATTCCATCTTATTTACCTCAGTATTTACTAGAGTTATACTGCCCAAACCAGTCTTGGCAGTCAAGCAAAATGAAACCCAAACCCAGTAGTCATGTAAACACTATTACACCATACTTTTGCTTATTTAGAACTGTGCTCCATTAAGCTAAGTGGTTTCACACCCTTTTCACAATGGGCTGAAAAAACTTGCGATGGAGGAAAAGTCGGCGCCATGTTTACTTCAAGAATCTCTGAGAACTGTTTTTAACCGATTTTCCAAAAAGGAGAAGGTTCTGATTTCGGATGTTTGTTTTTGTTTGTTCGCGTTCGCTGTCGTTTTTTGGATGTTTTTTTTTATGGATTTTCGAAAAAAAATACACACTTCTCACAAACTAGGCTACAGTTGTTAAGATTTTTTTAATTTTCCAAATTTTTTAGGTTAGTAAATAATTTGATATTCATACTGTTCAATCAGTACCTAACAGACTGAGTGAAGCAACGGAACAATTTGTCCTAAAGAAAGTTTTATTGAGACAGTTATGAAGCTATCATTGTATAAAATTCAATATAAAATAAAATAAAAGACAGACATTTCAAACGAAATTAAATCATTTGTTAGGTTCTAACGAAGAAATCCGAGCATCTTTTATTATCTCAGCGCTGAGGCAAGTCCTATGAAAAACAGTTATTCAAAGAGATTACAATTTAATTTAGTTCTGTCAGACCCCGATTCCGTTCGGATGCAGACTTACCGGATAAGGGGTTGTCTGCACTATCCAGACTATGTAGGATAGAATATTTGTGAACCTCTGACGGTTTTTCCCAAGTTGTTTTGCTAACCAGAGATTGAAATTTTGACATTACTTGTAAAATGGCATCCAAGGCTTTGTGAAAATTTCTAAAACCCACAAAGAGATTTCGGCCCGACCTGGGAATCAAACCCGAAACCTCGAGCACAGCAGTTGCGCATGCAACCACTAGGCCAACGAGGCAATTTTATTTGTATGGAGCTAATGTCAATATTATATCTCGTGTAAGCAAAACAACAGATAGATATATTTATTTTGAACTGCAGCAAGTAGACACATTCCGACATTGCTTATCCATAGTGCAGTTATGCATGTTTGGACTTCAGATAAGACTATGACATTTGAGTTAGTTTTGGTGTTTCTTCTCGTCAGGAAAAACCGACTTTCAGTATACCAGCGCTTTTAAACGTTATTGTTGTAGTGGTAGTTACCAGTTCTTATACGAAGCGTGCGACAAACGCAAACGGGAAATCCCGAATCCGCCAGTGTAAAAGAATGTACGACTCCAGCTTTTATTTGCGTTATTTTAAATTGCAATCTTGGAGAACAAAATGACGAGGTTTCAATACTTTTGTTCTATAGAACCAAAGTCCAATTTCAAATAATAAATATAGAGTGCATTTACTACGCTTCAAAAGATAAGAAAGGATAACTCATCCTCTCACAATCGGGACGAACCTTTACCCGTTCATAGCAATTTCATAGGCTTATGATTTTAGATTCAATTTCAGATAATGTAGAGAATCTTTTAATAAACTGTGTTTCCTAAGGGCCTGTAGAGGTCTATTTGAAATAAAAACAATGTCACTTTGACTTTGTACCCTTCGCATGAAAATATTGAAGCTTATTTGATATAATAATTATATTCAACTAGCTTCCGCCCGCGGGTTCACCTGCGTCACGGATGGTCACAAAAACTCCTCCCCTCTAATTTTCAGCTTAAACAGTTCAGCCATTTTGAGTTATAAAATGTATAACTAACAAGACTTTCTTTTATATATAGATAGAAATATGAATGAGTTTTATAATGTGTACTAGGTCTAAGGATTCAAGCATGCATGAAAAAACAATGGCGCTTTTTTTTCAACCTTCTTATGATAAGATACACTTTCTGCGAAAAATATTGAAGACCTCTTCTTTGTTCGAATCGTTACTGAAACAATAAATAATTTACTACATAAGAACACCATAAGGCTTTCGCACGTGTAGAAAATACTCCCTTATTTTCGCTCAAGCAAGGCACAAGGAGCTTTCGAAGTCCATAACGGTCATAAAAAGAGATTTAAGGTGAATTTCTTTGTGTGCCGAAATTGATAAAAATACCGATGTGTATTGAACGTGTGGTCGGCTTTGATAAAACCTTTTTGATGTCACTACCTATGTGGCAAACGTGTTTATTAGAGTTAGATACTTTTGGCCTTACTACAAAAACTTTAACCCCTGTTTTACACTTGTCTAATAAAATTTTGGCTGCAAAATGAACCGTATGTCAACGTCATAATTTGTCATTTTTTTAGACAAGGCATAAACTGACGTTTAAAAGTTTTTGTGGTAAGACGGTTTGTATTTATGTTTGTTATAGAAAATATTAATTTACCGTATTAAAAAGTCTACCTTTACTACGCTCTACGACGTAGCTACCTGTGCTACGAATCGTATACGGTTTACCACAATACAATAAATACCACATCTGCGTCGCTTAGTTTAATATGTGCAACAAACTTTTTGCTTCTTACTTTTAATCCATTTCGCATTGCGCCAATATCATGAGCCCAATCACTAAAATAAGGATCTTTGTTCGTCTTTCACGAAGACTATTGAATATTTTAATGAAACTTGGCAATAATATAGCTTACATATCGGAATAACATAGAGGCATTTTATGTAATTTTATATTATTTAGTAGATACCAAGGGACGCGAGTGAAACCGCGTGCTAAAACCAGTACGATATAATCCCTATTCACACATGGTGTTTTCGTACGAAGCCACAACGTGTCACCGGACGCGGTTAGCAACCACGACACGAATGCACGAATTAGGACACCCTGTATTACTGATGCGATTGCTGGCTATGATGCATCATAATTCTAGTGGTTTGAGGATTGCGGTCCGGTTTGATCCGGTTAAATGTTTATGTTATGGTCGCCGAAACGTTGACGATCAATTATGTATTCTAAATGAAATGATTATGGGGCATGTTTCTGGGTGTCGTGTTTTGGTAAGTCTATATATGTAATACTGATATACATATAAACTGTCCCTTAGTTAATAAATTCCATATAAAGTAAAAGACACACTTATTTTATCGACATAATATAAGTAACTAATGCGTATATGAAAGTAGCTTTAGACTAGAAAGAAAAAAGCTGATGGTGATATTGTAAGACAGAGATGCTACATTTATTTAAGTAAGCTTGTTGTTAGAATTCATGCAGTAAGGAGACATTATATTTCTGTTTCTATAAATAAAAGTATTTTGAACAATTCCTGATGCATTTTTAGTACGAATAATAAATTATACATTCGGTAATGTTAAGGGTACGGATAACTACCAATTCTTTAATTCGCAATCGATACTAAAAGTGACAATCTCATAAACTGCTAAGCTAAATCCAATAAAACTGAAACATCACCTGCACTAGGTTTTACGGTCAAAGTGAGCTTTTATTAGCAGCAGTAAAGTTTTTTATGTAATTTTTACGGCTTTTGAATGAATAAAAATTTTCTTCAAGTGTTTTGGTAAGAAAGATACCGAGTAGGGTTTCATTGTAGGTTTTTATTATCGTACTTTTTGAAGGTAAAGATAAAGGTTTGCTGAGCTATTTAATGACTTGCGCAAGACGGCTGGCAGGAGCTGGATGCGAGAAGCCGAAAATCTATCTCAGTGGCGTGCACTTGGAGAGGCCTGTGTCCAGTAGTGGACTGCGATAGGCTGATGATGATGATGATGATGAGCTAGTAAAATGTTCGAGGGAAACTCAAAGCATTGTCATTTATTAACTTACTAGCGGTTTCCCGTGGTTACACAGGCATCCCGAGGGTACTACTCCGCGCACCCGGTTAAAAATAGTGCATAGTGGAGTGTTACTAACATAGATTAAAGTTTTTATATATCTACTTTGTATAATATAATATGTATGTTAGTTTTTAAGGTATATATCTATGGGCCAATGCAGCCTGAGAATAAACGTATTTAGATTTTTTGATTTGAAAAAGACTAAGTATAGCCTTCCTCGATTAAGGGGCTGGAAGAATTTTTCAAATCGGTGCAGTAGTTGTTGAGACTAGCGCATTGCAACACATCGGTGCAGTAGTTGTTGAGACTAGCGCATTGCAACACATCGGTGCAGTAGTTGTTGAGACTAGCGCATTGCAACACATCGGTGCAGTAGTTGTTGAGACTAGCGCATTGCAACACATCGGTGCAGTAGTTGTTGAGACTAGCGCATTGCAACACATCGGTGCAGTAGTTGTTGAGACTAGCGCATTGCAACACATCGGTGCAGTAGTTGTTGAGACTAGCGCATTGCAACACATCGGTGCAGTAGTTGTTGAGACTAGCGCATTGCAACACATCGGTGCAGTAGTTGTTGAGACTAGCGCATTGCAATACATCGGTGCAGTAGTTGTTGAGACTAGCGCATTGCAACACATCGGTGCAGTAGTTGTTGAGACTAGCGCATTGCAACACATCGGTGCAGTAGTTGTTGAGACTAGCGCATTGCAACACATCGGTGCAGTAGTTGTTGAGACTAGCGCATTGCAACACATCGGTGCAGTAGTTGTTGAGACTAGCGCATTGCAACACATCGGTGCAGTAGTTGTTGAGACTAGCGCATTGCAACACATCGGTGCAGTAGTTGTTGAGACTAGCGCATTGCAACACATCGGTGCAGTAGTTGTTGAGACTAGCGCATTGCAACACATCGGTGCAGTAGTTGTTGAGACTAGCGCATTGCAACACATCGGTGCAGTAGTTGTTGAGACTAGCGCATTGCAACACATCGGTGCAGTAGTTGTTGAGACTAGCGCATTGCAACACATCGGTGCAGTAGTTGTTGAGACTAGCGCATTGCAACACATCGGTGCAGTAGTTGTTGAGACTAGCGCATTGCAATACATCGGTGCAGTAGTTGTTGAGACTAGCGCATTGCAACACATCGGTGCAGTAGTTGTTGAGACTAGCGCATTGCAACACATCGGTGCAGTAGTTGTTGAGACTAGCGCATTGCAACACATCGGTGCAGTAGTTGTTGAGACTAGCGCATTGCAACACATCGGTGCAGTAGTTGTTGAGACTAGCGCATTGGAACAAGCAAACAAGCAAAGTCTTCAGCTTTATGATATATGTGTATAAAGAATATAAAAGTCTTCTAACGCTCGCGAATTGTAACATATCTTTGACATATGTTGATACCTAAGACATTATTATTTTTCCCCTATCGCTGAATTTTCTTTGCGTAGAAAGTTTTTTATGACAAAATGCTTACAACTTATGATATACATACCTAAATACCAATCTAGACACACGGCAGTGTGTCCGCCAAGTTCGAGCAAAAAAAAGCGACACACCGGCCGTGGGTTATATTACACGAACCATTTCGGGCCAAATTCTACCCCCCTATAACTCAAAATCTATTTTATTTACGCATATCAAATTTCTAGTATCTGTTGAGACCCCCTCACTTATCTAAAATACAAAATTTCATTAATATATCTTTTGTAGGTCTTAAGATATTGACGTCAGAAAATTGCTATTTTTACTATACACTCACTGACTGACTGACTGACTCACTCATCAAAAACCTAGACCACTTCCAATGGTCGTATTGACTTGAAATTTGGCATGGAGGTAGGTCTTTATGTCAAGGTAAAGGGAAAAATCTGAAAATGGCCAAGTGTGAGTCAGTTTCAAAATAATGAAGGTGTTTTATACCCGGTGTAAATTTATACCCCTAAGGAACTAAAACGAACTAAATTTATCTATATTTATATAATATATCTTCGAATGGTCGTACCGATCTGAAATTCGTTACAAAGGTTTGTATTTAGTCAAAGTAAAGTAAAAATCTGAAAACGGCCAAGTGTGAGTCGCTTTCGAAAATAACGAATGTGTAACTTTGATCCACGAACATAATATAGGATAAAATGTCATGTCAGTTAGTTGGTAAATCTAGTCCATTTAGTTAATCTAGTTCATTTCTTTATAAGAAGCATAGTGCATATTCAAAAATCTGAAAGATAGTATAAATGAGACATTTCCTTAACTAACTTAATCATAAAAAAAAAAAAATAAACAACCTTACAAAAATAAATGAAATCCCACCCAAAACAAAAATGTGAAAGGTTGCCAAGTTCGATAATATGGGAATACTTCGCCTATAAAAGAAATGAGATCAGAATAAGTACCAAGTTCCATACAAATACCTCAGTTAAAAATAGTTACTTTTTAATGATGTTACTTGGCAAGTTTTAATAGAAAATTGTATACTTGATTCATTCCGTTTAGTAGGTTTATAACAAGGTGTGTGAAAACATGCCAAGAACCATCATTAAAAAGTAACTATTTTTAACTGAGGTATTTGTATGGAACTTGGTACTTATTCAGATCTCACTTCTTTTATAGGCGAAGCATTCCCATATTATCGAACTTGGCAACCTTTCACATTTTTGTTTTGGGTTAAATAATACTGAAAGTGACTCGTTTTTTTCTGCAAATTGGTCAAAATTTTCAAAAAATCCATTTAATAAAGAGTTGGTACTAACTGAGGTATTTAAAAAAGCATCAGTCACTTTATCTTGTTCTATCGCACGCAGTATAGTATATTTCAAAAAGTTTTGCTTAGAAGGTTAATTATAACTTTCAAATACTGAAACCATTGAAGTAATTAAGAGACATGTCTTAAATTTTGGAGTTAAAACTTTCAAAAATCTTTGGAACCTTGTAATTAACCTCACAAGCATAAGTTTTAATCACTATTGAAAATATAAATTACAGGCTTGTGAAATTATGCTAGTCAAAAGAAAATTAACGGTCTGAAATCGAGCTGAGAACTTTTTCTACTTACACACTTTAAGAATGCATTGAAACTGTGAAAACACCAGATGCTGAGGAAAGTAACGAATCCCCTGGACCAATGGGCTGGTTTTATCACTTTTTTTGCAAAGAAATTCATTATTTCGAAAAAGTGGTGTTTTAACCCGTGCATACATACACTATAGCACATGAGCGAGAGGTAAATACAGCTGTCGCGATTTCTAATCCCATTCTTTATCGGCACGGGTTGATTTTAACTGTAGGTATACCTGACTTTATCACGTTGATTACAATGAAAAAAAATCCAGTCCAACGGTCACCATTTCAAACAATACCGCAACTCTTTAACGCTTTGAACTAAACACTGTGTCATTGTTCCAGACACACACTCTTCAACTCCGGTGGTCTGCTTGGTGATAGAAGGAGGCACGAACACAGTGCGTGCGGTGCTGGAATACGTGACCGACACGCCTCCGGTGCCGGTCGTCGTGTGCGATGGCAGTGGGAGAGCGGCAGATCTCATTGCTTTTGTTCATAAGTAAGTAATGAACCTTATGTAATTGTTGTTAAGGTAAATATTACCTTACCACTAACTGTTTATGGCCACATGGAGCTCTCAGGATTTTTGCAGCAATTGGGCTACCGTGTTAGGTATTTAGACTTACCGTACTGAATTTTGGAACTCAAAAGATTTAAATTGAATTAGAATATTGACTATCCTATGAAAATTACTTCGGAATGTTCTGATTTCCCAAAATGATGACACGTAAGCAAGTCAACCCTTGATTTTGACCCTATTAAGCGTATTATGTTCTACCTTCATAAGACGGTTAAACATGCCTACATATCTTGTGCAGATCTCCATTTCCACGAAGTAGGGATAGGGGCCACCCTAAGACGAAAATGTCAACAACTGCTTAACTTAGGGTCGCCCTTCAGACACGCTTTGTTGGTGTTTACATACAGACTCAAGTACCACTGCAAATATTTACATGTTATTAGTAAAGTAAATGAAAATTTTAATGAGGAGATTTGCAAAGTTTGATAAAAAATAATTAGATACTTGAGTTATTAATGTTAATTTGGTAAGCTTTAGATTAAGCTTTTGTGAATGACAAAATTTCTTCACCTGATTAGAACCGATCTCTTGTTCTTTAGGCTAGTGCTATGCAAGATCGCGCATAAACTGTATGTATAGCGACCAAAGAGCCTAGCAATGTACCTACGCCTCTGATGGCTAAAAATAATGGACAAAGACGTATTTGATATTAGTCCCAGGGCACGTTATAAATTAATATTATAAATCAGAACCTGAGAAATGAGAAATGAGGTAATTTCTCACTTTCATATATTTTTATTTGGACGCCCGAAGTTAAACCAACGGGATACGGATCATCCATGACCAAGAACTAGCCTTCTTTCATACAGCCAATATTAAACCCACCCCTTTATCTTGCCCAGGTATGCATCAGAGACAGGCGAGCAAACAGTCCTGGAGTCCATGCGCGACTACCTCATCAGCACCATACAGAAGACCTTCGAGGTGGGCTTGCAGCAAGCAGAGCTCTTGTACGGAGAACTGCTGCAGTGCACTAGGAAGAAGAACCTGGTAAGTTGACTTTGACAAGGGTGTAACATCTGTAGATACTGGGAAGAAAGAAGTACCCTTGCAAAGTAATCGTTTTAATGCGCCTAATAAGTTGGCGTTGCTCAAATTAACCTTGTATGTATATGCATATATTTCAGCGCTAACTTCGGTGTATTTGTCTGTCGTGTGTTTACAACATCACCTATAATTTCGTTGGCATTATACATTTCTACTAATTTCTTTATTTTTTCTCACATTTTCAAAAGATTTATGGCAAATACTTATCTACTTCTAAATCCATAAAGATTTCAATGAAAAGTGAATATAAAATATTTTAAAGTAAAACATTTAAAACACTTACTCATTCTAAGCGATTTACATCTTGCAAGTTCATGAAATATTCATCTTTCATTTCAAGAGTAACGTCTTACGAACATGCTGGACCCCATTTTGATATCAATTTATGGACTTTCAAAAGGAATATTAAAAAACAATGACCAGATATTAAGAAGGTTTACCTTTATGCAAAAAAAATCCTTATGGTTTTACCTTTTAGCTTTGAACATCATGTGAACTTCGGCACGATAATAGAGATGGGACGGATAATATGATTATCGTTTTGGTTACTCTTTTAGGGGTATTTAGAGTTTTGAACACACTTTTGAGGCGGAGACTAAAAGGGGTGTGCTGTAGTTTTTAAAGGTTCATATTGAGGAATTGTTCGTACCTAGATACTTAAGAGCTATAAAAATGTTCATCTGACCAACGTAGGCGTAGGAGATCATTAGTAAATAATTAGTATGAGTAATAGAGGTACATTCCTGCAGTCTGGTATGTACCCACTAATTTCAGCAATCTGAGCATTTAATAGTCCTCATTCTATATGTATACTATACATCACCCTGTTCAATAGTTAATGACTAA
The DNA here is from genome assembly GCF_022581195.2 of Helicoverpa zea. Classification (NCBI taxonomy): domain Eukaryota; kingdom Metazoa; phylum Arthropoda; class Insecta; order Lepidoptera; family Noctuidae; genus Helicoverpa; species Helicoverpa zea. The sequence goes on from NC_061468.1 coordinate 2,856,819, forward strand.
ATTACTCAGCAATTAACGCGTGCGATTATGAGTCGCGAGTTTGTGAACTATGTAACGAACTTTTGTATGCCCAACAGTAAATTTTTCTGCGTCTGAGAAGGGACTTATATGTTAACTAAGATTTCGTGGAAAACAATTTTATTGATAACAAATAATTAGGCAAGAATGATTTCCGACAAAATCTTAGACTTAATGCGTAAGATAAACCTAACAATTATAATCCAGGATATACTTCATTTCAACTGGAATGGTTATTGCGATTAGTTAATTTCAGTTAGATCCCCGTTAATAATAGGCGACCCTTCCCTTACGTATTAGGTACATCTCAAAGGTAAAGGAGGATCTGGCCTTATTATTACGTTCCCTACGTAGCCTTTTAAGATCAGTCTCATCAATGTGGGTACCGTCCTAGGTATCTCGGTGTATATGGATAGTGGATACATAGGTAAACACTAATCATACATTGTATGTAGTGAATTCTATACCAATAATATCTTTATATTATCTTTATAATCTCTTTATATAATTGGTATAGAATTCACTACATAAAATGTATGATTAGTGTTTACATAAGTATACAGAAGAGTTTGTTTGAACGCGCTTAACTCACAAACTACTGGGTCGATTTGATATATTTTTTCTATTTTAAAAAGGCCCGTTTATCGAGGAAAGTTATAAGTTACTTTTTATTTGGATTTGTTCCTACGGGACGCGGGTGAAACCTCCTGTGAAAGCTAATGGAACCGTATTATTTTGCTATGGTAATAATTTAATAATTTTGATATAATAATTTAATGTTTCTTTAGGATTCACTAATGGCACATTATTAGGCTGCCTCCATACAATAGACCCGCATTTATCACATTATCAGAAGTACATTTATAGCTGTAAATGCAACTAATAAATTATTCATGATCATTATCTAGGGGTCTACCGATGAAGTTCATCAATCATCAGTTATTTCCGCCTCCGATGCTTTTGTACGGCATTCGTGAATGTTAAGGCAATCTTTCAGTAGGTACAGTTTTGTATCACCATTAATTTTCAGCACACAGCTGTCAATTACAATTTAATTTTTAGTAGTATCTACACTTACCTGGTTAAGTCTTTGCTAAATCTAGTTAAGTGAACTAGTCTAATCTAAAGATTTTTGTTTGGTCAATCGTGCTAACCTCATAAATTACTGACCCGATATGAAATATTTTTGTAACTGGAACTAAACTTTTTATAGCTGTCAATAAAAAACACAACACTACCTATTTTTCATGACCCAATAGTTAAATATTTACCCCTATTTTTACATGGCTTCTATCGGTATTCCCGCTGCCCATTACGGTAAAATGACGGGGTGTCGTCATGTTATTATTTCGGTAATTAGGTCCACCCATGGCTGGTAATTAGACATTGATGAATCGCTTTATATGAAGGCAAGGGAAATGCATTATTTGGTAGTTGATGTTTTAGGTTATAGGATGCGTTTTCTTCATACTAGCTGCAAGTATTTTTGTTAATGGGATTCCATTGTCTGTTCTTAAATTCTAAAGATAAATAACCATGTTTGTATGACAAATTAGGTACACTGAATACACTGATACATTTTTCGTGCATTAATGTTTAAATTCAGGTTATATTTTTTTATTCTGAATCGTAAAATATAACACAGTTGACTTTTGACGATACCAACATTAAAATAAGGAAACTACAATTTCCAAATATTGCTCTTGAACCCTGTCCATCAATACAAATAATATTCTAGCTGTTGTTTTCTAACAATGAAGACATTCAGAAACCATTAGCTTCCCTTAAATGTTGAATGAGCTAAGTATAGTAATGGGAATCGATGATAATTTTGACAAAACTCATCTAAAGTAATTATAAAGAGGAAAGATTGATTGTTTGTTTGACATGAATACGGTAGTTGGCTACGAAACTACATGACCGAATCTTTCATTGTTGAGATGCTACATTTTCCCCCGTGATCATAGACTATACTTTATCGGAGTATGGGCAGTATAGTTCCTACTGGACTCGGTTGAAACTGCGGGAAAATGGCTAGTCAGAAATATGAAAGAAAGCTTTTTGAGGTACAATACTATTAATGGATATTTAATCCAATAATACTCCTCTCCTCATCAAATGATCAAAATATAAATCATTTTATATTTCTGGAACTGCTTTACGAATAAAATTATATTTATGTATCAAACAGAATCCTTAAACAAAAGTAAACGAAAATAATTAATTTTAATAATCTACTTTATAATATCTTCACAGAAATATCAAGTTTTCAATTTAAAATGCACTATGCTCAATATCTTTTTCATATTACGTAAGTAAATATGCTTTTACAGTTCGGCTGAGTTTACATTGCGTAGGTATGTAATATTAATTTCAGATAAATTTTGCAGAATTTATTGCGACATTTTTCAATGTTTACTTTCTTCATATATTTTTTTAAGGTCCAAAAAGAAGAATGTGTTTTCGTCGAACCATTTAAAAACTCTAGAGGCTACTGAAAAACTTTTTAAAAATGGCTTGATATTACTGTAGTATTCAAGTGCATCTGGGTACAATAAACCCACCCAAAACAAAAATGTGAAAGACTGCCAAGTTCGATAATATGGGAATGCTTCGCCTATAAAAGAAGTGAGATCTGAATAAGTACCAAGTTCCATACACATACCTCAGTTAAAAATAGTTACTTTTTAATGATGTTACTTGGCAAGTTTTCATACACCTTGTTATAAACCTACTAAACGCAATGAATCAAGTATTTAATTTTCTATTAAAACTTGCCAAGTAATCATCATTAAAAAGTAACTATTTTTAACTGAGGTATGTGTATGGAACTTGGTACTTATTCAGATCTCACTTCTTTTATAGGCGAAGCATTCCCATATTATCGAACTTGGCAGTCTTTCACATTTTTGTTTTGGGTGGGATTTCATTTATTTTTGTAAGGTTGTTTATTTTATTTTTTTCTTATGATGAAGTTAGTTAAAGAAATGTCTCATTTATACTATCTTTTAGATTTTTTAATATGCACTATGTTTCTTACAAAGAAATGAACTAGATTAACTATGTCTAGATTTACCAACTGACTGACAAGACATGTTATCATATATTATGTTCGTGGATCAAAGTTACACATTCGTTATTTTCGAAAGTGATTCACACTTGGCCGTTTTCAGATTTTTACTTTACTTTGACTAAATACAAACCTTTGTACCATTCGAAGATATATTATATAAATATAGATAAATTTAGTTCGTTTTAGTTCCTTAGGGGTATAAATTTACACCGGGTATAAAACACCTTCATTATTTTGAAACCGACTCACACTTGGCCATTTTCAGATTTTTCCCTTTACCTTGACATAAAGACCTACCTCCATGCCAAATTTCAAGTCAATACGACCATTGGAAGTGGTCTAGGTTTTTGATGAGTGAGTCAGTGAATAAGTGAATCAGTGTATAGTAAAAATAGCGATTTTCTGACGTCAATATCTCAAGACCTACAATAGGTATATTAATGAAATTTTGTATTTTAGATAAGTGAGGGGGTCTCAACAGATACTAGAAATTTGATATGCGTAAATAAAATAGATTTTGAGTTACAGGGGGGTCGAATTTGGCCCGAAATGGTTCGTGTAATATAACCCACGGCCGGTGTGTCGCCTTTTTTGCTCGAACTTGGCGGACACACTGCCGTGTGTCTAGATATAGCTAAGAAAATTGCCACCGTGTTCCTTCATAAGTAAACCTTTCCCCGGGTTGACGTTCCAATTTGCAGCGACGAGGCTCCTGTTATGAATAATTCCTTTTTTCGAAAAACATAAAAATGGCGTTTTAAGTCTGGACTTTTCCATTTTGTCCTACTGATGTTAATCTTATTGAAGCAGGTTTTTTAAAAATAATCTTAACTCAAATATGTATTTTTTTTTTACTGTATAAAGTTTATCTTGCGTCTCCTAAAATGTGTTCACGCCAATGGAAACGATTGTTAATAGAAAAAAGTATGATTGATCAACACATGGAAAACTAATGACTTTTCTAATAACTACAATAAAAGATTGATCACCGCAAATAATAGCCTTAATAAATTTAGTACTGCGAGGTAATAAATATATTTAATTAGTTCTTAGTTGGAGAGATTCGTTTATATAACAAAGTCGATAGAGTTTTTGTGCGACAACCATTTTTATTTCTTTCACTGAAATCACTAGGTCATGACGAAGTTACGGATCCATCATAAAAATGCATAATTACATCTTCAGGAACCAACGCCGGACGTAACATTAATTATAAAATCCAGAAGCGCAATATTATTACTGAAATTTAAACAGCCAAGATTTAAATAGAAATTTTTCGTTCCTAGAACAACGTTTGAGAACGTTACTCATAGTTTTTATCACGAATTTCGTTTAAAAAATGTCATTTTCTCCGACAGAGACAGTATGCCGTGTAATGAAACGGTTCAATCCATAGACGCGACTCGTTAGCACGTTTAATGGACGACCCGGGGCGTTGGTAGTCGCAGGCGTTCCTCAAGGAGACATTCTTGGCTCTGCACTTTTTATTACCACTTATAAAATTTCCCGTTGTGTTAGAATGTTGAACTATTTTTCGTGTTACACTTTAGAACAAGGTAACTTTTTTGTGATTTAATTACTTGTGAAGCCGTTTCTCTACAATATAAAGTCTCTCTCAATGTAGGTACGACGTTTATTATTATTGTTTTTGTTTATATTGTCTTACTAACGTTAATGACATTCCAAGGTTAGGTACAGATAATAATATGAGAAGTATCATAAAAATACTTTTTCTCTGAAAATCTTTAGTATTAAATTACAGTTTGAGGTAATTACGACTGAAAATAAAGCGCACAGAAAAATCTCATTTTAAATGACAAACAAACGAGATAAACTCCGGTTAGTGCTGCTAGACATTTTTATTATTTAACCACGTGTAAAATATAAGCGAGTAAACTGCTGGTTAAGTGAAACAAAGTTTTCACCGCGTTCTAAACACGTTCTCGCAATAAATACTCGTATGCTTATGTAACAGTTGAGTCTGCTTCTACCCGCGGTGTTGCTTGAGGAATATTAATCATTCAAGTTTATTTCTTTTGGTCTTTTCACCTTTTATTCTCACTGGTTGTATAGTTTTATTTCCTGTGAAAATATATATTGTTCCAGTCTACCACGGAAATGTATATGTCTTTTGTTCTCGTCTACTCATCTCCAGTTTTCTTACAACCTTGTTGTTGTTTATGCTATAGTTACTGTTATATTTTCTTCGTATTAAGGTTGTAGAGAAATAGAGCTAGCAAAATTTTTATAAGTCCTGTCAGTGTGACAGACTCCCAGACAAGATTTAATGCTCAATACAATCTTTTCTTAAGACATATACCTACCTGCACGATTCATTTATGTTTGAACACAGTCGAGATTACTGAATCAAGTATCCTACCGAGTTTTCAAACCGAGAGAAGTTTAAAGTACAAAATCGTTTCAGCGTTCGTTTGCTCTTCTTCACTGAAGTTTATATATTCACGCCTTCGTGTAGAGTGTAGATATTATAAAAGATGCTTACGGATAAATCATTCATTATAACGTGTGTGACTGTGATTTGCAATATTAGATTTGGAACTTGCAAATGTTTTAACTACTATTCCAATTGGATTCGTGTTCCTGCATCAAGTCTGTAAGTTTTAAAAGTTCCCATGAACTTCGATATCATATTTTACATATCAAACCCCGAAACTCTTCATGCATTTCCATTGAACCCAAAATCTAACAGTGTAAACTTTTCTCTTTGTCAGCATAAATAAATTCATTCTTACAACCTTACCATGGTGACATCTAAGAACAATGCTAAGCTCTCCATATTTACATGGCTCATGGCTCATGGCTCTGTTTGCAAAATTAAACAACGTCTAGACTAGTATTTCTTCAGTCAGTTAAACAGCAAGTATCTATTGATTGTTCTTTGAAGATTCATTCGTATTGAATCGAATGGGCTCGGATCAAAGGGGTAAAGAAAATGATGTCTTTTTTCTTTCATTGTTGAATTTGACTTGAATGTCCTGTTTTTTGTGTATTTTAGTAACAGTGCTAATATTAGTATTGACAATATCAATGTATACTCTCTTACATATTTTACAGTCATTAATAAATGTCGTTTTACTTATGTAACAAATCCCATCATTATATGGATTCGTGTCACATAAGCAAAATCTTGTTCCCGATCTGACATATCCAAAGAGAAAATTACTAGCTACCATAGACACAGCAAAAAGCGTGTTAGCCTTAATGTGGCCTAAATACCTTTGTCCATCGATATATATGTACTACGTACTAGATAGAACGTTCCGAACAAAAAGCTTACCACACTGAACTGCACTGCAGACTATGCAGTGCCCAAAATGGCAAATCAGAGCGATTTTGACACCTGCGTCAGATGGATGTCTATGAAACTACAATTATAAAATAGAAAATACATATCAAGGTATAAACTTACACATATAAACTATTCGAGAGTCAAGTTAGTAAAATTACACGCTGTTCATGCTATTACAACGCTTGTATATCATACTTTTCATTTACAATTCAATTTTACAAATATGCATTAATTTGTTCCCGCCCGCCATCTTGAATTATGGATTAAGAAAATCGTGCAGAAACAGATGTGCCATAAAACTAGCAGTAGGTAAAATATCAATGAAAACAGACTTCACTTTGTCATGGTATGTTCTTACTTTCAAGAAAAAATAATTAAATTCGCGAAAATTTGTGATAAAACTTAAGAAAAAAAACATCGTAATTAATATTAAAAACCCTAAAAATAAGTTCCTGGTTTTAATATATTACATGATTTTGCATTCAATTAGATATAAATAAACTTTTTGATATATTACATGATTTTGAATTCACTTAGATATAAACTTTTTGAGTAATGAAAAATGTAGGCAAAATACGAGCGACACTTCTGCAATTAACATCAATGAGGATGACTACATGTCACAATACGTCAACGAAATGTCAACAGACGACATAGCGGGTAAATTATTTGTATGGATGTTCTTGTCTATCGCTAGAATATATGTCAATGCCTTTGTCAAACTTCTGAACTTGATGATGTAGCCGGCGTAATTTCCTCCAAAAAGTTCTAAGCAAGCCCCGTTAAGTTAATTATCTCGACCATGTTAAAAGAAATACTTGTTCTTTTACTTGTTTTGTTTTTTAGTGATTTTTCTTTTAAATGCCTATGTATAAAAAGTATGCCATACTTAAAACATTCGAATTATGTACCTCCTCCTTTTCGGGAAGTCGGTTAAAAAGTGTAATGTAGTAAAAGGTATTGTATGAATAAATAATATTTTTTATTTTATATTTCCATTCTAGCATTACAAATTCCAGCATTCTGAATTATTAATCCAGCTCTCCATGATATAGTGAACACAGAAAGGATTCAGGTATTTTATTCCGTGCTAAATAACAATTTGAAAACGTATACCTGGCCATCCATTAGACAACTCTTTGAACTGCGGTAACAATTCGTGGAAACAATTAATTTTGTGGCAACACAGGCCTGAATAGTTTGGTTCCTATTTTTTTTTCGACGCGCACTCTATTCCTATTTTGAAATTTGATACGTTTTTATTGAAATAAAAAAGGTTTCGTTATTTATATTTTTTTGAAATCTCTGTTTTTTATGTTAAAATATAATCATTAAATGAAAACGTGTTGAAAAGTACCTAATTCATTTTTTTAAATAATTTATTTTAAAATCTAAATAAAATTCGAAAAAAAAGTAATCATCCAGCTAAGCAAATCCCTGGCTATGTTTTTACTACAAGGTATTTGTGATTGATTTCCATATCGCTTGTTTCCGCTTTTTTTTGTAGAACGTATTTTAAACAGTTTTTTTTAAGCATGTACCTTATACTTCATCCGCCATAATATTTTTTGTTAGTATAATTTGTATGTATGAAACAAAGGGGCCATCTTATTTTAAACATCCTACCCAGCCTCGCCCGCAAAGCTTTCTTATAAAATATTCAACTAAGTACTATTGCTTGCAAAAAGAACGTGTAAGTTCACAACATCAGAAGTATTATAACATGTACATTGTAGAATATATATTTTTATAACAGTATTTCATAAGCTGCTGGCAGAAGTTAAAAAAACATTTACCCAAAATTATCAGTGTCCAAGATAAACTTGAAGAATAAAGTGTTAAAATAATAAATCCATTTTTACATTAATTATGTCTGTCTAGTCTACTTCCTTTACCCCTCGAATAACCCAGAATTCTTAAAAGTAATATGGCAATTTTCGCTCCAATTTTCTAAAATCTTATTATACTTGGCCACTAAATAGGTTTGTTGCAAATAATGAACAATTTGGTAATGGGTCTCGTTCATTGGTCTAGTTTAAGTCTCCAATTCCAATTTCAAATTGGGTTATAGTTTAGAATTAAATTCAGTGGTGTGAGTAACGAGAATATCTGCGCGTTTAAAAAAAAGTATGAGGTACTGGCAACAAAATGCTGAATAAAGTCAATAAAAAAAGCTAAATATTTAAAATTAGAATAGCTCGTGATGAATAAAATTGTACCTACGGCGTGAGGTCCAAATAATTGTTGATTCTTGTTAAGTAATTAAGCATTTCTTTAATATTATTTGATATTATTTTGAAAGAAAACTTCATCAAAAATAATTCTAAAGTTCACAATGGATACAAGCTTGTGTTTGAATACTCGTCTACAACATTAGAGATAGGTATTAGGCCATTGCCCGAATTAAATTAAAACGTCAATAAAAAGTGCCAACAAGTAATACCTATTTATTTTTCATTAAGCAAATTAAACTATTTTATGCTCCTGCTAAAATAATGTCCATGTTGTTCTTTTTGTGCTCGTATTTTATTTTTAATTTTTATATTGCGGTACTCTTTATAATCATAAAACTATTTGAATTTAAGGTTATTAATACGTTACTAGGTCATCAATCAATTAACAAATTATATGCACCTACTTTTCCTTCAACTTTAGCCTTTGTTAAAAATACGACTCAATTCTCTTCCACTACCTCCCCCAAACAATAAAGATCTATTACACGAACAAACTGAAAGGGACAACTTAATTTGTATCAATTTCTTAAAGACGGACACCGCCTAAGTAAATAGGCATTTTCTTAAGGTCAATGACCGACCTAAGTAACCCTTTGTCAACAAATAATTTCGATGTTCGTGTCGAATTCCTTGCGTTTTGAAGGTAAGTAAACCATTAAAATAGCTTGCTTATCACGGTGTTAAAATTATTTAGGGGTTGTTGACCTTTCCGTTTTTATTTGTTCGGTAATTGAAAAGGTATTCGACTAAATAGGTGAACACAATTAAGCGTTAAGGTAGGCGGTATATTGAAATTGCTCTTTTCATACTGAATTGTGGATTTTGATTGGTAAGAATGATTTCACGAAACAACTGTAACCTTTCCGTTATTTTTACAAAGTTACCTCACAGAAGAGCAATATTTTTCAAGTTTTCGTTATAAGCAATTCAATTCTAATTTAATAAGCTTACGGTATACTATATTGCCCTCTCCTAATATCATGATTAAGCATTCAACAACACCATCCTCGTTTGGAGCCCTATTTCTAAATTGGAAAATTATTACTACATTGACAAAGTATTATATTACACTACTGACTGATACTACAAAGACAATATTATTTATCACCAATAATATTTCCTTCCTTCTAATCTAATACCTATGTGTCTTCAATAATCTGTTCTCCTTTTTAATTAAATATTCCTTTCCCAGATCACGGTGTTCAGAATCCAAGAACGCGCGGAAGGCGGCGAGGTCCAGGAGTTGGACCAGGTCATTCTGACAGCACTCTTCAGGGCACAGCACCTGTCTCCAAGTGAACAGCTATCCTTGGCGCTGACATGGAACCGAGTGGATATTGCCAGGTCCGAGATCTTCGTGTATGGACAGGAATGGCCACCAGGTAAGATTTATCATGTTATTTACAGAAGGAACCAATCGCGCGAGTCACTACATAGGAGCAGATTTTGCTTATTAGTGGTGCAGGTACGTGAGGGACCAATCTTAATGAAAGCTTAGGTTACGTGTTTTCTGATATTTTTTATCAGGAATAGGTACTTATATTTTTGTCGGATTCCATAAAAAGAGATTATTAAGTGTCAGTTACGTACCTTGCTTAAATTCTAAATTAATCTATACTAATATTATAAAGCTGAAGAGTTTGTTTGTTTGTTAATTTAATCTCAGGAACTACTGGTCCAATTTGAAAATTTCTTTCAGTGTTAGATAGCCCATTTATTGAGAAAGGCTATAGGCTACTTTTTATCCCGGTACGGGAAGTAGTTCCCACGGGATGCGGGTGAAACCGCTGGCAGAAGCTAGTATTGCTATAAAGTCAAAAACAAAATAACAAAAATTCAAAATACCATCGACTTATCCTATAAGCACAAATGATAACTCTCCTTCAGCAATCGGGTAAAAAATTAATTTGTTATCGCAGGTTGAATCTTGAACCTATACGCTACCTTTAGTAGGACAAATATTTACGTATAACATTAGGTATTCAGGATTTCTAGATTTAGCGGAAACCGAATACATAATACAAATGTTGATCTCACAATGAATATTCAGAGAGTTGTCTGGGGTTAATATTTATTGCGCCTTTAGGCTGCGGATGGAAATTCAAGAGTACTGGAGTGTGTAATGCGAGAAAACAAAAGCCTACCTAGCTGAAAATATTTTTATAGCAATTACAGCTGCTTAAAAGTACATTAATGCGAAAATTAATTTGTTTGACAAAAGAACAGAATATATTTAAACTTTGGCTTAACCCTTGAACTTCGTTTTAGCCATTGAACATCCTACAGGTTAAAAGATTGAGATAAAATTTTATTTATTTTTATGTAGAGATAGACTTCTATTTGTGCGAGAGTTCTTTCTTGGGAGTCAGACAAAGTCACGGGCAAAAGCAAGTAGCTGGTATAATATGTAGGTGTACTAAATTGAATGCCTAATTGTTTCTAGTAACAGACGGTGTTGTGTTAGGCTTAATAATTAATTTCAATTAATACCGAATGGAAGCCTAGTAAGTAAAACCTCTTAGGATATAGCAAGTGATTGATTCGGTTACATACACAATCTAGACACGACGTTTACTCAATAAGTAGACTGATCGATCAAGGTACGCCACAACGATTTGTTTTAACTGCCTATCTTCCTATCTCCAGTTTATTCGATAATTTGTAGGATATTGAATGAATTTTTAACTTCAGTTGCAAAATCATTATAGTTCGGTGGTCAATAAGTACTAAAATCGATTGATGATTTCCTCGTAGCCGATTATCGGGCACGGCGGTTGATCTCATTTAAGGAGATTAGCCAACTGCACAGGAGATTTTAGGCCTCGGCCTCGAATTATGCGGGCAGCGGGGCGGTCACCGCTTGACTGGAGTGCACCGCTCGTTGCCCGCTCCCGCGCCGCTGTATTCGAGGGCCGGTCCATTTGATTATATAGTAAGATCCTGCCGCTCCCGCGCCGCAGCCGCTGCCGCCCCGCTGCCCGCTAAATTCGAGGCCGAGGCCTTATAGTGCACAAGCATTTGCGCAGACACATGCACTCCTTCACACTCATGGCCAGATGAGACATGACCGACATTAAAGTTCTTAAATATATTACGAAATATTCGACATTAATTTTAATAACTCTATATTTACTTACTAAAACAATTTCAATAATGTCCCCTTAACCTAAATAACGTAAATAGGGTCCCCAACAAAATTAATACATGTCTAAACCAACTTAAATTGGTCCGCAGTTTAAATACAGACGAATCAAAGTTTCAAGGATCGGTTCATTAACAAAACTTAGTTTACAGAATTCACAAATAAATATATTTATTTGGACCCGTTTTGCGAAACGAAATTTATTCATAGATTCTAACCCTTATTGGAATTTGGCCGTTGAAAATGATGTACAATCGTATTGTTATTCGAAATGGACTTTGGTGAATTCTCACAAATATTTTGTTTGCCGATATGGAAGGCATAATTTATGTTAGGAGAAAGTATGTTAATTTGAAAGTGCTTTGTTTGGAATTAAATAAAAGGTATACGAAAGGTGTTAGAATTAGAAGGCAATAAGGACTAAAAATAATAATCCTTTAAACCGACTTCCAACAGCACAAAATATATTTTGCCTAATTTGTACTTAACGGACAACGGTTGTTGATCTTTAAGTTGAAAGAAAACGAAAATACGCAAAGAAAGAAATTCAAGTTACATTTATAATAATTTCTAGAAAATAAATAAAGAGTCTAAATCAGAAAGATTTACACCTCCGGATCTTACGCGACCCTAATCACTCTGAATACAAAAGGGTTTAACCTGACCTTTACTCTGCTAAAACTACAATGACCTTTAGAATAATATTTATTTTTCTAGCAACGTTCCAAAAATCAAAACTTATAGAATTTCAATTTTGGGCACAGAAAAACAACAATCAGGGGTTTGGGGTGAAAGGGCCAATAGGTAACATTCATCTGAACATAATTTTAAGTTGTGTACTAAGTTGTGCTTATTTTACAACTTTCGTCTTTTGTTTTGGTATTCCTTTTATTTAAAATTCGCCATATGAATCCGAAGAATCAAATGAAAGACTGGTGACTATTTTACGAACGCACACATACGCTACCGTGAAGTTACAGTTAGGTATTCATAGCAGTTTTTCATACTTTTGAAAAGTTTTTGTGTTTCTATTTTATACTATCTATAATAACCGCACACTAAAGGTCAGCAAACGATTATACCTAGCTCGTAGAACGTTATAGAAAAATAGAAAACTTTGTATCCAGGAAAATAGAAGAGATCACTGGGGAATGTACAACAAAAGCTATTTCGTTTTCCGATAAGCAAGCCCACACGTGTCTAATATTTAATACTTATGCCACTGGGGTAGTGGTCGGTGGGAATGGGAACATTGTATTAGGTAATAAAGACGACAAAAGGTAATATTGCCTACCGTGCGAAGTGTACCTTTTCAATGTGTAGTCGAAATGTTCGTGAGTAATATTGAAATATTTGATCACATATATATTTTATAATATTAATTTATCAGATAGGTAAAAGTAGGTTTGAAAAAGCAATTTACGTTATTTAAAATAAAATCGATGATTGCAACGTAAAAAAACGTTCAAAGGTCATTCAAGTAGATTTGGCAAGGTCATTCAAGTTTTTTAGCACTTGCGAAAAATAAATCAAAACTCGTTGTCGTAAATCACGATGTCAGTCAAAATGCGTTATTTTTCACTTGAAAACGGTCAGTAGGCAGTAGGTACTGATTTATTTTTGTTGGCAGAATGTTTCCTGGTTTCCTTCGTGTGATTGAATATTAATTTTGTTATTTTTAGAAACTTGTTAAATTGGTTTTATTTTTATACTCCGTTGGTAACAGTCATTTATATATACCTACCGATAAAAGAAAGTCATGTTAGCTACACTACTTATACCAAAGAATGGCTGAACCGTTTAAGCTGAAAGTTAGAGCGTTTTAGCTTAGACCCGGGTAAGGACATAGGATAGTTTTGGTCAAAATCCGGGCGAAGCAGTTATCTCGGGACGCGGGTGAAACCGCAGGTGGAAGCTTGTTTATGATAATACTTAATGGTGTGAACGTTTCATAGTGTTTGGTACATTTATAGGTTTGCAGTTTAAAACTGTGTGAAACAGTGTGCTAATGGGTAGCCGATGCCAAAGCACATTTTCTCGTACATTTGGCATGAACGTAGCTCAAAGCTTAGCTTTCAGTTTGTTGGCAACAATGGAAACATTTGTGCATCTAGAAAACTAACATTTACCTACTAAAACTTTTATACATACATTACATACATGTAATGTCTTACATATACAAATAGTTATTTTCTAATTCAATCTAAATCAAAAGCTCGTAAGAATAATTTGATAACTCTCCTTGAGGATTTTGTAGTGGTAATGTTACTATACCTACGTGAGAAATTCCGCAGTGTACTTAACATAAGGGCTAATATAAAACCCCTTTTATTTTGGAATTTGAATAAATGGCGGTCTTAATATTTATGAAAAATTCCGCTGAAATCTTAAATCGTTTATTAAATTGTATAGCACGATATTTTAAGTAGGCCCCTCGCTTCAAAAGTTAACTGAAAGCAATATTATCGAGCGAGTATAAAAAACTACTTTGTTACAAAACCAAGCTTCAGTGTAAAACTTTTTACTTAACAAACTCTGGTTACTGGTCGTTAACTTTCAAGTTAAGTGCTCTTCACGACATGATTGCCTCGTCATTAACAAACATATGTAGGTAGGTATAAGTTGTATAGGAATTCTTAAAAAGTCTTTTTGTATCAAAAGAAGGTACAACTATCCTGACAGTAAAAAAATATATATATATGTATATAGGTAATGCTTCTCTCTCTCTCTCTACTCTACACTCTCTCTTTTTCTCTCTCTCTCTCTCTCTCTCTTTCGATACTCTAGGTACAGAATAAGCTGCGGGTTGTTCGAAAGAGATACCGCGGCCCTGGCACATAAAAAGGCCAATGATGGAACACGACGGTTTTTAGTCAGTAAGAGTCTGACACTCCCTCACCGCTGCTAACCCACAGCGGGAGGAGTCATTTGATGACTTTTGACGTCGTTAAAAAAAAAAAGTACAGAATAAGCAATTCATGAAAGTCAAACCTATTTGCATAATATTTAGAATATTAATTATGATTATGATTGTTATACCTACCAGGTTTTTTTCCCAACTCCTTTCTGCGTTAAATATATGTAAGTAGGTGTGACGTTAAGATGGTTAAGAGCTCAACTTGATGCAAACTTACCAAAACTATTTTGCGAAAACCACACTTACAAGTAAACGAATAAGACAAACGTCAACCATTTCATTTTTTATCACACACCCCTCAATAAAAGTTACCAGTAGAGCCTCAAAGCGACTCCATTCTCAGCACGTTTCTTTTTCATTTTTATTACGAGTATATTTTACGACGATCATAAACACAATATAGCGTATGTGCCATGAGATACCAGGATAGTGGATAGGCATCAGGTGTCCTGTAAATAGATTCAAGCAAGATCTGCGTATTGAAGGGTTAGGAATTATATTGCAGAAGAATCAGTCGAATAAAGGCTCAAAAAGATTTTTGTAAAGTGTTTAAAATAACCGAAATAGAAATTTTATTATCGCAAGTATTACGAAAACTCGTAACCCGCCACGACTTCGCATAGGTAGGTATAAATTATACTCAATTCTTCCTCTTGAATCTACTACGAGTATAATTCAGTCAATGGGCCTAATGTTTCTGACAAACCGTATTTAGATGTTTCCTTTAAAGGCCTATTTAAAGGGAGTCCAAATGCATCTGTCTTGTAAACTGCCCCGGTTTGGTTTGGCAGGTACATCGCTTTCGACTTGACTCTCTGATTTATGTAGCTTTGCACCCTCTACTATCGAGTTCTAAATCTTAAGACGTCAGTTGGGTTAAGCCAATTAGACTGTGACTTGGGCCAAAGTTAGTGATGCTGCTAATCTATGCTTAGATTCTTTGGCTAATGATAGCCCTGTTGCAGCTAACGGAGGTTTTCAATATTTTATCTATCCGTTCATTTTCTTACTGCAGATAGAATTTTGACATTAGCCTCATACAAGTTGTACTATCAAATTCATGTCTTATCCATGTAAACAAAACAAGCGGTACATAGAGTATTGGGGACGAGCGTTAGTACTACTAAATCATTGATCATCAGTTTAGCGCACTAGAATTAGATGACAGCCAACGTATGCCATAATTTGCCAAACTGATTTATCAGGGGTCATTTGTATCTAAATACAGCATGGAATACTAATGCTATTATTGCCGCCAGTATGGTATAAATGAGGTTATTACTTCGTAAATAGATGACCTCAATAAAGGGTATACTCGCTCAGAGCTGTTTGGTGGAAATTCTATCCAGATTTACATGTGTTTTTCACTTGCAACAATGTCAAGATGGTAAAAAAGTTTTTGTTTGCATTAGAAATACATCCGAACAAAGTGATTTTCATGAAAGTTTAACCATTTTTTTTAGGTTAAAGAAAATTCTTTTAAATATGAATGTCGAAATATTCATCTCTCTGACACCAACCTTCTGAACTTACCTTCATAGTGATAATAGCCGTGCCTAGGGAATAAGGATGTTGTTTCAAAACACAAACTAGGGTTGTCTCCCTCTCACAATGGATTGAAGCTCTCAATGGAATCTATTGTAGCCGGATTATGGCGAAATGAGGTGGCATTCTCGCGTGTACTCTCTAGTTTGAATACAAATTGAATTCTTGGTGTAAGCACAGGATTTTAAGATTTATTTAATTAGAAGAAACACAGAATTAGGTTTTGTTCAAATCGATTTTAACACAGGCATACAAGGGCTGTGGAAATGTTTGAAAGAGTTACCACGGCCCTGGTACATAAAGGGCTTCAGAACGAATATGATAGGTTTTAGCCGTTAAGAGTCTGACATTCCGTCACGCTGCTAGCCCACAGCGACAGGGGTCATTTTGATGATTTCCCATCAAAAAGAAGAAAATTACTTACAAACATTAACATAGTCTTAAATTAAATAATAATGTTGCTATTCATCTCTTCAACAACATTTTTTTACCATACTCTTTCATGATAATACTTTGTCTATAAAACTCTTAAACAACACGATAGCATCAGATGGTGACACAAACTTTTAAATTGCCTTCAGATTCCAATTTTTCTTTGCAAAGTCTCAAACTTTAACGTCTTCCACTATCTTTCTTTCTTTGCCAATTAGAAAAACCGGCCAAGTGCGAGTCGGAATCGCGCACGAAGTGTTCAGTACCAGAGTAAAAATGAGCAAAAAACGTTTCACGCTTGTTGTATGGGTGCCCCCCAAAATATTTATTTTATTCTAGTTTTCAGTATTTTTTGTTATAGTGGCAACAGAAATACATCATCTGTGAAAATTTCAACTTTCTGACTATCACGGCTCATGAGATACAGCCTGGTGACAGACGAACGGACAGAGGAGCGAAAACAATAGGGTCCCGTTTTACCCTTTGGCACGGAACCCTAAAAACGAGCGATAGTTTGTAAGAGAATTACTGTTACAGCCAGTTGTAACGTTAATTAATGTACACATGCATATTCCAGTACATAAACGCTTTTCGTTATTGTAGTTGAAGCTGCGAAATACATTCTAATTTACTATCCGTGACCCCGTTTAATAACATTGGTTGTATAGTTCATACACAATATAAAACATTGAAAAATACAAAACAAGAGATCATCGGCCTAGCCTTTTTCCAACTATGTTGGGGTCGGCTTCTAGTCTAACCGATTACAGCTAAGTGCCAGTGTTTTACAAGGAGCGACGCCTATCTGATCAACCCAGTAAATAGCAACCGAATTTCCGAAACTAAGACTAAAGAAAGTTTTTACACACTGTCTACATCTCTTTTATTCTCATTTTCCTTTCGCAGGTATGCTGGAAGAGATTTCTTTAGAAATAAGCATTACCTTTGTAAATTCTTTCTTTCCTGTCGTCTTTCTTTATTATGTGTGTGTACAAAAATTTGTAAATAAATAAATAAAGAATATAAATACATACTGTTATAATTACTGTGCACCTAAACATAACCAGTAATATATCATCCTCATATAACTGATATGTCTACTCAATTTATAACAAAGATCCCTGCACCTGACATAATTTATGCGAAACCGATTCCAATACCGGGATTAATTTGATAAATAGACGAATATTTAATAGAAACTCCTGCCACTACATTCTAGAACCATTT
Source organism: Helicoverpa zea (assembly GCF_022581195.2). Lineage (NCBI taxonomy): Eukaryota > Metazoa > Arthropoda > Insecta > Lepidoptera > Noctuidae > Helicoverpa > Helicoverpa zea. Next base: position 2,874,717 of record NC_061468.1, read on the forward strand.
ATTTTTGCTACAGCAATGAAATCAAAATAAATTTAGCAGTACTGTAAAAGAAATTTAGTGTAAGAACTACCATCTTGTTGCACATTGCGGTTTAAGAGTACCCTACACACTGTAGACTAAATAGTCGGTCCAATCTGTTTTCAGTTGATCTGAGACCGGCTAAATATGTAGTTGCCGTCGTACCACAAAAACTTTTAAACGTCTGTTGAACAATTGTGTAAAATAATGCCAAATTATGACGTTGAAATAAAGTCCGTTTTGCAGTCACACTTTTTTTAGACAAGTGTTCAACAGATGTTTAAGTTTTGTAGTGAGGCTGTTGATCCTTATCTTATAATGTGCGTACTGCCATTCATTTTCACACTATTTTATGAGTCCATACAAGCTATCGGCCGACTAAAAGTTTGCAGTATGTATTCCTAAGCTCCCGTACATTTTGCGGTACAAATCTAACTTAGATAAAGGCTATGTTTTTCACTGTAAAGAAACTAATGTGGTTGCTTGCCCCTTTTAATGCTTGTGAGAGGTTTTCTAGCATTACAGTATTGCAAGGTAAACCTGCAATGTATTGCTATTGAGTCTCCTAGGAGGATGAAAAGCTTTTGTGAATAGTGTGCTGAAAGGAAAATGTGAAAATAAAGGGAAAGTAATGCAACGGGTTGTAGTTTTGTTTGAATATGTATAGATGGTGTTAACTTCATTTTGTGTTTAGATATTAAACTTTATGATCACTTTTGTGCAATAAGCAAGTTGGAGAAATTTTATGACTGTTGAAATTAGCAATGTTCTTTTTACAGAAATCACCATAATGTGTTTTAGTAAAATAAACCCCTCTAGGCGTATTACCTCTATAAAGCAAAAATAATCACGCAAACTCATATCTCTATCAATTTCATTATTCACTGCGGATTACATAATTTATATAAAACTTATGTTTTTTAATCTCTAACCAAAAAACAGCGGATGGATCAGTAATTGTAATCCGTAGCTAATCTTTATTTAAAGTAATGGCTTTTACTATCCAAACTAAAATTAGGAACAACAAAATATAAAGCACTAAAACTAGCAATGCTTGTCCAATAAACAGTAACAGCTACAAATAGAACATTATTGAAGTACCCGCTGTTAACTTTATACCTGTGTTACCGAGTTTTAATTGCACCTTCCATTGTTATTGCACTCGATCGATGGAGGGTAGTAAAATATTCAGTAGCGTTGATGATCAGGCGACTGGTGCTTTGTTGCAATATAAATATGAATTGTTTAGAAGTTGAGGTTTTTATGCTGGTGGTATAAAGGTAGGTTAAATATTTCAGGTAAAGTCAAAAGTTATTTGCACACTAACGGCCAGTTTCTTCATCAAAAGTTAAAGTTAAAGTAATGTCTAAAGTAAAAGTAACGGTCAAATACGTTTTTTCAAGGCTAAAGTGACAGCAAAACTAATAGAAAAATTGAATTTGACCGTTACTTTTACTTTAGAGACATTTCTTTGACTTTTACTTTGGCTTTAACTTTTGATGAAGAAACTGGCTGTAAGTGGACAAAACGTATACGGCGGTTATTGCTTCTACTTACATTGCTTTTACTTCTACTGCCACTGTATATTTTTTACTATTTTCGAACATGAGACTTAACCTTTCTACGATATTTCTTTAAACGAATACATACTTTATAAAAAAAATCTTAATGGAATATTAGAGAAAATATAATTGTTTAATGTCACAGTTCTGGCTTTAAAGAATACGAGAATAAATACTTACTGGGAATGTAAATAAAAATAAGTCGTCTTAGTCGTTATTTTCAATGGGCGTTACGAAGTTATAAGAGGCGCAGTTAATTGCGTGGGCACGGCTTAGTATTTCTTCGCCGTTATTTAAGTTCAGCCACTATTTTATTACTGAGGACTGTAAAAAAATATAGTCAATAACTGTGCTAAGTCCCACGATATTAAGTACTCTTTTTTTGCCAAACATACGTATATGATGATGATATGACAATAATATAGACATGCATCTATACATTCTCCACACAAATTACCTAATGATGATGATAAAATATGAAATAGGCTTTACATAAAAGTAAAAAGTACGAGATATGATTTCTATTATCTAATAAACCTGCATGTTTTTCTGTTTTGACCCGATTGCTAAGAGAGATTATATTTTTTCATTGTGATTACATCGATTGCAATTACGTATACCGGTTCGGACGGAACTATCATGCTACATTCATAAGCACAATAAAATAAATTACATCTATTCTCACCGTACAACTCGTCGTAATTTAAATCTAAGATTTATTAAACGATTAATCACACAATTTACATTGAGCTCAAAACAGGTGCATCTTCAACCAGTTTATTCTGTTCTATTATAAGATATTTTATCTTAACCTATCCTCCAGCATCCCTAGGTATGCAGGGTTTAATAGGATACGAGAAATTCCATTCCAATTAACGTACCTGCCTTGATCTGACTAGAGGACAATTATCTCATTATTAGTAGTCAGCTTAATTGCGTAATTGTTAAGAAGAACGCACGTATATTTTTAATAATAGTCCCTTAAAATTCCAACGATTTGATAACTACCTACTATGGATTTTATCAAATAGTTAATTTAAAGCTGAGCTTTATTTACCACAACTCACAACAAAGCTACGATACATTTTTAAACGTTTGAATCTTACAGCATAACTTCTGCATAATTGAAAGACTTCAAATAAATGCATTTTCTCTTCCAGGTGCTCTCGACGAGGCAATGATGCAAGCTCTAGAACACGATCGCATAGACTTCGTAAAACTCCTTCTAGAAAATGGTGTGTCGATGCGCAAGTTCCTCACAATACCTCGTTTGGAAGAGCTTTATAACACCAAGAGTGGGCCCAGTAACACTCTCAGGTATATCCTAAGAGACGTCAGGCCACATCTGCCGAGGGGGTACGTTTATACGCTGCACGATATTGGACTGGTCATCAATAAGCTAATGGGAGGTGCATACAGGTGAGAAAGGATTGAATTATTATACTTCTGAAATAGAAGAATAGAAAGATTGCTAGGATATTTTTGATAAGTCTTCCAGGTGTAGTCTTTTTTTTTCAAAATTAGTCGTCAAGACATAAATAGGATACAAACAACAACAAAATAGTTAAACAGAATGAAGAGCAAAAGTTGGAAACTATTATATTGCGTGTGCTTTAATACTATCATAACTTGTTCTTGAAACTTAAATCTGAGGGCACGGCAGTGCCCCAGCCAAGACTCGAGCAAAGCGGGCGCGGCTGTACCATCTTTTCAATTCAGTCAATATAATTGTGTGAACAAAACTATTGATATAGTCACAAAATATTGATTTATTATTACAAATAAAGTTGAACAGGACTTGGCTTCTATACTATCTCAAAACTTTTTACGGTGGAAGAATTGCGTAGAGGCTTGGCTTTTTTTACATTTAATGTTTTTGGTGGGATATTTCTTTCAATAGATTTGAATTAATGTAATCTTCATCAGATGTTACTACACAAGACGCAAGTTCCGTCCGATCTACGCGAAGGTGATGAACAAGAGTGTGAACGTGCATCGCAACAGCGCTTCCTTCACCAGGCACAACGCTGGAGGACTGTCTCTCATCACCGGGTTCATGCCTGTCACTACTGAGATGGCACTCTTCGACTATCCTTTTAATGAACTTCTTGTGAGTATTTTTTGCGAATTTTTCATGCAATGTTGCTCAAATATATGCGTAGTTTATATATTTTTGGCCCTTTTGAATTTCTCTTTCAGTGTTCTTTTTTTTAAGTTAAATAAATGTTACATGCATAGGAGTAGTTGAAGGGGGTTGATAAAGGCGTGTCTTGTGTGATTATATAATTTAGTTCTAATAAATAACATTGGGAAGCGGTGTATTGTCTATTCGTGCTTAGTAACGTGACAAAGTGCTCATTTAATTATCCCACTTTCTATCAACAATTTGACCTTGACTTAAAAACTAGAACAAGTTTCCACAACTTGATAAAAACAGTTTCCAATCTACCGCTATGACACATTCAATACTTCAGTGCAATCCCTTATAATAGGTAGGTGTGGGCAAGAAAAAATTTACATAAAATAATCACTTGATATTCAAAATTCATACTCACTAGATGTGGGCAGTTCTAACAAAGCGTCATCAAATGGCTCTACTCATGTGGACGCACGGTGAGGAGGCTCTAGCCAAGTCGCTGGTCGCCTGCAAGCTCTACAAGGCCATGGCTCATGAAGCGGCTGAAGATGATATGGAGACTGAGGTCTATGAAGAGCTGAGGCATTATGGCAAGGAGTTTGAGAACAAAGGTACGAATAGATACTATGATGTTAAAAAAATGTATAACCTGCGCATGTACCTCAACATGCGCAAGCCACTTGCATCGTATAGACGCACCCTAAGGGTCTAAAATGTGAATTTCTTGTGTAAAGGAGAATAGGCAATTTGTGTAAGGAATGAATGTTTATATCTATCAAAAACATCAAACCTGCTATATACCTACATTATTATGGACTTTAAATAAATGTTACAAGGCTACTTCAAAGGGTCGAATCAAAATATATATTTAAATCGTCACCCCACTCCAAGTAGTCGTAATCACCAAAGTTGAGAATACATTTTATTTTATGACCAATATCTATTAAAACTTTGCGAATCGCAGATTACTTGAACATGACGAAACTCATTTCACTGAGTTCACAAGTAAAAGCGTACGCGAGTAAATAATATTACGAGTTTCTCGAACTTATGTAAAGAAAAACTTCAAGTAAGTATAAAAACATTTGTATAAATTAAAACTTGCGAGTATTTTCATTAAAAATGCATAAATCTAAAGATGTAAGGAATAGCCCGTTAAATGTTCGCTCTAACGTTAATTGACAAACGTTTACCAAGTTAATGCTGCAAGCTATTATAAACTTAACAGCGTCATAAAACTAGCGACGTGAGGACTCGACACCTAATATGTTCCACCGTTAACTTGAATTAACGGGTTTTTAGCTGGTTTCATTATAAAAGTGGCCGTGTTTATCTAGCCTTGGAGCTTCTAGACTACTGCTACCGACAAGACGACGATCAGGCTCAGCAGCTGTTGACTTGCGAGCTGCAGAACTGGTCTGGTCAAACCTGTCTGAGCCTCGCCGTGGCCGCCAACCACCGCGCGCTCCTCGCACACCCCTGCTCACAAATCATCCTCGCCGACCTGTGGATGGGAGGGCTCAGAACAAGAAAAAACACCAACCTAAAGGTAAATGCAAGTCACTCTAATTTTTTATCTCTTTTCTTTAGTCATTCATCTTATTAACGCACAGACTTGTCATTCGCACAGTTTCAGAATGCGAAAATAAAGGAGACGTGTTCTGCTAACATGGGAATATTGATCGCGAAATAGTGCTAGATGCGTACACCGCAGTACATGCCGGGTATATCATGAATATGTCCAATTAGAGCTTCACTCTGTGGCGTGACGTCACAACACGTCTCCCTTGTTAGTAGTAAAGGGCACGATCAGTAGAATTCGATGTTAGAATATAACTTAGATTATAACAGAGAAACTCGACTGTAAAAATATATTTTGATGTCTGTGTGTCAATGAGTCGCTTTATATATTATAATCATTTGGAAATTCGCATGCACTTTGTTTAAGACGCCGATTTATGCAAGTCCAATTTGATTTTTCAGAAGTTCATGATTTGTATTGAAGAATGTGTGTCAAATTACTGACAGATTAAAATCTTTAATTCGACTCATAGACATGCACACAAGATTCTAATAAAAAAGATAATTGCTATCTCACTTGCACATAATCGGCGTCGAAACCCCGTTTCAATTAGAAACATAGCATGTACCGCTTAAGTCAAAGTGAGTTAGCATCGAGGAGCGTTTCCTTTGCCACATCGGCTTTGTCGTGATGTGTGAAGGTAATTCTAAGCCTGCTGTGTCCGCTGTACATTCTCCAACTGGAGTTCAAGTCGAAGGAAGAACTGCAGCTGATGCCGCAGACGGAGGAGGAACACCTCGAGAACGAGAGCATCGAAGATGATAGAAGCACCAAGGACCCCACGGATGCCGAGGTAAGCTTTCGTGTTCTGTTGCTCACCATCTTAGTGTTACATTCACGCGGGAGGTATGAAGTCACGGTTGCCATTTGTTTAGTCACTTTTTGTAATCATTACACATATTTCTCAACAGGGATTATATAAAACAGTCTCTTTGCTGTGATTTTGAATTAAAACTTAATTCTCCCTACACTTAATTCTTTTTAATCTTAATAGAAGAAAATATTATAAAATCTTAACTAACATGTGTTCAAAATCTGTGTGAAGAAACTAAATCCATATAACAATCGGTGACGGAATTAAATGTGCTCACACATATTCCATGTTCACTCACGACGAAGAAGATATTAATGTGATTTACAATTCCAGTGCTTACACATTTTGTTAGAATAAAATTATTATGATTGTTGCGTATGTAGGTTGGAGTTGCAAAAAGGCGAACGCTATCTATCAAGAAGATTATTCCGCCTGGACAGCCGTGTAAAGCTTCGAAGGTAGACTTTGAGGCCTGATGGTCTACTGTGATACGAACACAAATAGCACCCAAACACTACACATCAGTAGAAACTTAGATCAACACAATGAATAGTTTAAGGTGTTCAACAAAACACAGTTTGGTCCCAACTGCACTACTCTTATACGTGTTTAGCGAAAAGTAATAAAAGAAACAGACGATGTACGACATTACAGCACAGTCATATTTGTTGTTTGTGAGTTCTTTACACTTCACACGAAATACCTTCTTGTGTTCGTATTACATGGAAGTGCACACACGAAAAACGACATTTCTGTTGAGTGGTACGTCGATGGCTTTGCGTGAAAGTAGGCTTCCGTGGCGCTCCGAATACTTCCAGCCTCTCAGTTCACCCCTCACTGTCTTTATGCCCGTCTTTATGGGCGATGTCATTCGTTTATAGCTCACCTTGAATTTTAGCACTCCGAGTACTCTTTCTTACAACAAGGTCCTCTAAAGAAGCTCAATTTACGACGTCTTCCTTAATTTACCCGGAGACATCGATATTAAAATTGTAAAGACACATTTCTCAAAAGGAGGTGGCTTTTGAAATTTGTAAACATTTGCGGCGGTTTTACTACCACCATAAGATATAATGACTACGCTAATTAAAATTCTCTCTAATTAAAATAAACCTGAGGTGGAGCTTAAACAGTGACAATAAAATTTCCCGTGCCTATACAAAATTTCAATTTTCCTCGATGTGGGCCGTATTGTAGTTAGATTTTGATATCATTTTCAACCTTATCTCAAGCTGTCGTCTCAATATTTCAAATATATTTTCTATTTTACTCGCGTATCGCTGGAGGCTTATGGCCTTACTACAAAAACTTTAACCACTGTTTTACACTTGTTTAAAAAAAATGTGGCTCCAAAATGAACCATATGTCAACGTCATAATTTGACATTTTTTTAGACAAGTTTTAAACTGACGTTAAAAAGTTTTTGTGGTAAGACGGTTAACATTTAAATCTATTTTATTACTGTCTCAAATTATGGATGAATTTCGTCTTAGCTTGTTGTACCCGTCTCCGTTACACTTGATGTGCTGTCGTGAGCTTATATTTGGATATTGTATGCGTTGTTATCAATATTCTGCTTACTGTCTTGCTTGCGTCTTGTATCTCGTACTAACGTACTGTCATCATAGTCTTTGTATCTGAGCCTGGTCTTTGGAGAATGAAGCTGCAACGTTCAAATCTATGTCACTCAACTATTCAATCAGCTTACTATGAATGTTCTTTTTAAACCAAATCTTGTTCTATTTTATTACGGTGTGAACATATTGTTGTAACGTTTATACGATTTTGTCTGGACTCAAACAGGCGTTGATTGGCTCAGGGGCCGAATGCGAAACTCGTGTCGATCAGAACGGGAAAGTTGGTAAAATAGGATGGGAGCCTTCGTACCGAGAGCTGCCGGAGCCTCACGCCCCCGAAGACAAGATGATGAGGCCGCTCAGGCTAAAGAAGAAGATTTACGAGTTCTTCACAGCGCCTATCACCAAGTTCTGGGCCGATTCGGTGAGTGCTATCTTGTTATAATATAATATTGTAGTTTTAGATCTAAGCAGATGTTAATCTATTTCTTCGGAATACGCTTTTATGTAGATGTAATTATTTAGTTAAGTACAAAGCAGCATAAAAATCCTTATTTTTTTATATTTGCAATGTACTTTCCTAATAAAAACAATGTTTAGAAAAATACATTACCAGAACAATAAGTCCTAATCGACGAAATCGTTACCGAGACATTATCACACGGAAAACATACAGCGCTATTTGAGCACAATGGGTACAAAAGCTCTTAATTTTCCTCGGTCAAACCTTTCCCCATGTTTCCGAAAACCCGTGTTTTTCTCACATTTTGCAAAGAAAGAATAAAGGGATATCGCATTACGCCGCCAGCAATTATTAACGCCGGAAAATCGCCGACTGCTGCGTTATAATGTTGTACGATTAGCATAATTTCTTCTTCGTTATTTTAATCTTCGCCCTTTTCTCTAATTTCTTTTATGTTATTTTACCCGAGACCTGAAAGGGAGGTTAATTTTGAAAAGTCCAAATGTGTGCGAATGTTTATCTGTTCCCTCAGAGTTCCCTTTCACTTTAAACGGACTTAAATATTTAGTTTATGCAAATGTTAGGGAGCCTATGGGACGAATATGCACCTGAGCATAGCCAAGCTTTAAAAGGGTTAAATTAAATACTTCACTGTTACCTTAACTGTTTCAAATTGTTTTTATATTGATAGTTTTTAGATTTAGTTTTCTGATCCTTCTTGGAGAATGATAATATAAATTATCTTCGCGTTATTCCTATATTGAGTATTACAGCTACTCGACGTATGTTAACTGATTATACCACAAATCCCGTAGATCTACAGGGAACTCTCTGAAAAGCTGTCCTCAACGTTAAAATTACAGGCAGATAGTTTGTAATGCTTGAGGGATATTACCGGGAAGCTACCAATTACTTAGTTGTTACTAGTTCATAGAATATGCGTTCCCTTTAGCCAGGTGCATTCCAATAGTTTACTTGCTAAACATTACTCAAAGGTACCTATGTAGTTCCCTAGTCGATCTAATCAGTTTATAGGTAATGTTAACTAACCGATAACAGAAAACTAAAACGCCAATTAGTTTAACTTAAAGTTAGGTATCGTTTGAGTATTTCGAAGTTTTTTTGTTTGACACAGAACGGCAATGCGAATTGGTCATCGGAATTTAAAAAGTAACTGCTGTATGGTATTGGCTAAAACGCTCGTTGTACATGGGTATTTCCGATTTCCGATAGGTTATGTTCAGTTAGTTTCGGTAGTTTTTTTGTGTAATTGAATTTCAGTGTTTTTTTGCTAGCTTAATTGAATGTTGCAAAAATATTCACTCTGCGAACGTTAAAACTTTTAATCGATTGTCGAAATGTACTAATTTTGAATCCTTTACTTTCAGATAGCCTACATTTTGTTCCTATTGATGTTTACATATACAGTATTAGTCAAGATGGACCCGACGCCGTCTTGGCCCGAGATATATTCTATATGTTATGTAGTAACGTTCTTATGTGAGAAGATAAGGGAAATCATTACGTCCGAACCTGTTGCTATTAGGTAAGTTATTGCTCCTTCGACCCTCGTTCCTTGGGATTGCGTAACATTTTATTAGGGTACTTATTGAACGAAGTTTGTGATGCACAAATATTGTGTATAGTGTATAGTATTTTCATCTCCCATGCCGTGAATTATAAAGATAGTCTAGGCTAATTCAACTATTTTATTCAGTGCCAGATTGGTTCAAGAAGTATAACAATCTTTATTGAAATCGCTGACTAAAAGTGACAGTTTACATTCTAACATCCCAGTGGGGCCCAGCAGGGCCAAGGCCTACCGGGGCTGCGGGATTGTTCGAAAGAGTTTCCACGGCCCTGGTACATAAAAGGCCTACGAAGGAAAATGAGGGGTTTTAGTCAGAAAGAGTATGACACTCCCTCACCGCTGCTAACCCACAGCGGGAAGAGTCATTTGATGATTTCTCATCAGAAAAAAGTACATTCTAACGTACCATTGCAGACATAAGTTCAGCGTATGGGCGTGGAACCTATGGAACACGTACGACGCCGGCTTCATCATATTCTTCCTGGTGGGGCTGACGCTACGCCTTCGCTCCGTGTCCATGGACGTCGGCCGCGTCATCTACTGCGTCGATATTATTTATTGGTACTTAAGGATATTGAATATATTGGGAGTTAATAAGTACTTAGGTAAGAATTGTCCTATGTTACCTCTATTTACTAACTTACATAAATCTCCAATTAATCATGAACTCTTTCGTAACTTTTAAGAATATGATATAAGACAAATTATATCTCTCGATCCCGTACCTTGAACTTTTTCTTCGATTTACGATTTCCCCTCTACTCCATCAAGTTGAGTGATTGGGGTCATCAATTTTCAATCCTAAGTTAGTGAAACTAAAGATTCATTTTGTTTCTACACCTGCCTTTTTTCATTAATCAATGTTTTTTTAATGTATTATATAAATGCGTAAGTAAAATGTTTTTTTTATGTACCTATACTTAATGCTTTGGTCCCCAGGTCCTCTAGTCACAATGATGGGTAAGATGGTAAAAAACATGATATACTTCGTGGTGCTATTACTGGTGGTGCTAATGTCGTTCGGAGTGGCGCGGCAAGCGATACTGTATCCAGACGAGGAAGCTAGCTGGCATCTCATCAGAGAAGTAAGTTTGAAAACAATTCCACTTCTGAAACTGTTATAGAATTTAATGTAGTTCTTAATGATAGGAACAATATATCAACTTTAGATCAAAAGAATGATAAAAACAGTTAAGAATTATAAGGAGTTGCTGAAGAACAACTTCTTGGTATGCAGCGGTTAATAATAGCATGTATGATTATATTGAAGAAACAACTAAGTTAGATAGTTTACTTAAGAACTCATTTATTTTGTTTTGAACATTTACATCACCATTCTGTTACACTTCATCTTTTACAGACTCAATAATCCTATTTGAAACTAACACTACCACTAAAGAGAACATTTGAAGTATTCTATACCACCGATATGTACTAACATTTGCAGGTATTCTTCCAACCGTACTTCATGCTATACGGGGAAGTGTTCGCGGAGCAGATGGCGCCCCCGTGTGGGCTGCCCGGGCTCGAGGAGTGCCGCGTGGGCCACTGGGTGCCGCCCGTGGTCATGAGCGTGTACTTGCTCATTGCCAACATTTTACTTGTCAACCTTCTCATAGCCGTCTTCAATAACATCTTCATTGAAGTCAACGGTGTGTCGCACCAGGTTTGCGGCAAACTCGTTAACTGTCGTAGATTCGATGTTGTTTTAGTGCCTGTTGCGAGATTTGATTACGTTACGGTTGGACTTCGAGGATTAGTGGCTGTAGATTTTGCTTTGTTACTAGAAATATTACTTTTATGTTTGGTTTCTTATTTGTTATTATTTTGCAATTAACTTTGATTTTATAAGGAATATTTTTATTTACGTTCAATTTAAGAATCAAATGTAAAAGAAATACTTCTATACTTCAAAGTAAAATGGTCGTCAGTAGTTGTATCGTCTATCATCCTGAGTAGATTAGTACCTGGGTAGTTTTGGTTACAGTTGAATAAGTATTTAGTTATTGAAATCAATTGAATTAAATATAATTTTACTTTAACTTATACCTATTTTATTTTTACCCAGTTTATTTTGGCCGACATTTTAGTTTGAGCTCCCGTTGTCCGTAGGTGTTCTTCCAACCATACTTCATGTTGTATGGCGAGGTGTTTGCTCCAGATATCGACCCCAAGTGTGGGAATAACCCGGGAGAGCCCAAGTGTGTGACTGGCAGGTGGATCACGCCCGTCGTCATGACCATATACTTGCTCGTCGCGAACATTTTGCTCATAAACCTACTTATTGCCGTCTTTAACAATATATTTAATGAAGTCAATGAAGTCTCGCATCAGGTTTTTTATTTTATTTTTTTCTTTTATTGCTTCGTTAGGTGTCTGTACCAGAGACGCAATATATGTTTTACGTGTCTGTCATCTGACCCACGATTTTTTTTAAGCAAAACATAATCTAAGTGTTTGTTGGGTAATGTTCTGCTGATTCGCTCCTTGTAAATGTACGAAATGGTACGGATACCTAATTTGCAACAATGTTTTGCATTTTGCTTTTTATGTGTTTTGTTGAAATCATGACGTAGGTATTCTTACTAAGTGATTCAGACAAAACTTGCATGCTTAGACGTTTTTGATAATGTTTTTATTTATTGTTCTAAATTATTTTATTCGTTATCAACTCGTCTAGATTGTTGTTTTGATGTTGTTATTTCTATTTTTGCAAAAAGTATTTACCAAACATTTATTTTTGATAAAATTAATCAATCTTGCATTTTGAAAAATAATATTCAATCAAAATAGAGTTTGAATTTTAAAAATTAAATACGAAACACCAATTCTTCCGATTCATCGACCTAAATCAACCAACCAAACTTTCAGGTGTGGATGTTCCAAAGATTCACAGTAGTGATGGAGTACGAACAGAAGCCGGTGTTGCCACCTCCACTAATAACGTTATGTCACATATACGCGATAGGCAAGTGGGTGACCAGGAACGTGTCGCACAAACGCTTCCAGTACGACAATGGGCTCAAATTGTTTTTAGAGAAAGAGGATATGGAAAGACTTTATGATTTTGAGGAAGAGTGTGTTGAAGGGTATTTTAGGGAACAAGTAAGTGGTGGAAACTGTTATATTGTTAAAAGAAGTTAAGCCTTAAGATTTTTAGAAGAGAGCGTACGGCCATAAGCCATCATAAAAATGAATAATCATCATAATATAACAATCAATGATGATCGTCATGAAAACTACATATATCGTGTGTTAGCCAACAACGCACTAATTACGCATGATTGCATAGAAATCTATGAGCATAATTGCAAATATGCCTCAAATGCACCGAATTAATACAATCAATGCTTTCAGGAAGTTAAATTGTCTAATTCTATAGAAGAGAGAGTAAGAAATACAACTGATAGGGTAGAACATATCACGACCAAAATGGAAGACTTGAATCAAAAAGCTAATTGCCAAATACAATCGGTTCAGGTAAGAGCAGCTATTGAATTTAAACACTTATAGATAGAAAATAAGGTGAAGAAATTAATTTAACTGTATTTTGTACTAAAATGTTTTCAGAGTGTAGAATTTAGGTTAAGAAAGTTAGAAGATGTGGCGGAACAGACAATGAATCACTTAGCGGTGATCCATCGGTTCATGGCGACTCACCCGTCGCTTGTGAACCGAGGTTCCACTGACACCCTGGGACCTCCACCACCTACCTTCCAGGCTGGAGCGGCTAGGTTAAGAACTGCTAGTGATCGATCTGAGGTAAGTAGACTTGAAATTGTTTTATTTTTGATAAAATCATCAGTTTAGATTGATAGTGTGGAAATAGTTCCTTAATTTTTTGAATACCTTATTTTGTTTTCTCTAACGATGTTCTGTGATGTGTTGGTTCGAACCCAGCTGCAATAATTAAGGTTTGAGTTTTGGTGTAAAAATTGACATTAACAGATCGCAACGTTTGATAGAATACTCAACGGAAATCTATTCATAAATGTTTGTTTTCGATGTCTCTCTTAATTTAATTATTATGTGTTTGATGTCGAACTCAACAAGAATGCTTGAGAACACTAATCGCAACGTTTTCTGTTTATCATTAGCATGTTAATTATGTCGATGTCTTGCGTTGATGCTAATTTTGAACTTTTGTATTTCATTCCATGTTTGTGTCCCCCACCTAACCTGCAAATTAACAGATTTTTTAAATATCTCTATTCTAAAAAGTAGCCCTTCTTTTAAAAATAACTACACATGTATTTGAAGTTTTTTATCAATGATTAGTGAGAATAGCAAAAACGTCTGGCAATTTGTATATGCTTTAATGAATTTTGGTTCTGCGTCATTCGGAGATTAACACCTTATCAATATGCAATGTAGTGATCCTCTATATTAATATGCAATAGAGAACATCGATTTATGCTTGTAGAGTCCAACTTGAACTGATGAAAGCCCGCAATTCCCCTTTGGAATGGAAAGTTCTTCAACTCGAACAAAACTTTTGTATCAAAATTGTTTGGTGTTGTATTTTATGCCGCTGTGGCTATGCAACTTCTAGTTTGCCTACCCTGAGGACTCAAGCTAACTAAATGTTTCAAAATTGGTAGGATCAATGTTTAATTTTAAGAAGATTTACTTTACTCCATGTAGAAAATACTTACTATAAGTTGTTATTATTTAAAGTTTTCACTTATATACTGAATACAGAGCGGCAATCTTTTATAATTTATTCCTTCGTAACTTATAATTCATAACAGCAATGTATTTCCAAGAGTTAACAATGCTGGCCTACATAAATCCACGCTGGAATTACGTATTCGAAATTAAACCCTCGGGGCTCAATTGGCCTTCCAAATCAAATCAAGTTTTAGCTTAGTTTATGTCGAACTGTTTGTCCTGTTGAAACAACACCATATTGGAAATTTACATAAGTTCAAATTGTCAAATTTGGTTTCCAGAATGTTTCAATGTTTCTGGTAAAACTTGGTGACGTAGAAAATGCGAATTCTATATTTCCAAATAGCATAAGAAAGCTCAACCTGCTGGTTTGAGACTTGTAAAAACAAGTTTTTTGCGGATTAAAATTTCGGCAGTATGTATTTGATCTTTAGTAAATCAGAGACAGAATTCAAGGTAGCAAATTATGTTTACTACAATCATCCTCGCGTAAAGTCAATGGTATCAGCAAAGGTATCAGCTGTACCATGAACAGTTTGTGTTAAATCTCCGGGTGAGGCAACAACCGAAGCTAGTTAGGTGGCTATGTGTGACGTCACGGCAGGTGCTGTCGGACAGCGACACGGGCGCCGCGCGCTTCGCGGTACGCCCGGTCCAGGAGGAGGACGAGCGATCGCGACCCTCCGATGTAAGCATCCCTCCAGTCTGTCTAGCTGCCCGAACAAGCCCTTCATTTATAAAAAATAAAGTACAACAAAAATTGATAAACTTTCAACTATGGCTGCAGAAAAAAAAATTGAGAGTAAGAGTAAGACGTAGGGTACTTAATTTTTCTTCCTGATCCAATTTATTTGTTTCCATCATAGGATGATGGTGAAATATCAGTCATACACCAGGCAAGTCTAAACAATTTGGTACATTTAAAAGCACTACGGTGGAACTTAAACTTTCTGAAGTTCCACCTAAGCAAACAGGATTATCTCCTTCGTGCACAAATGCAACTACGTATGAAAGCTTTCTAATTAACAGAACTAAAACAGTTCCTATACACTTTTCATTTGTTTCAATGTATATTTTGTTCTCCGTTCTCCAACTCTGTGTAATATTATTTGGTGTAAGTTCCTCGGCGAAGTGTCTCGGTGGCACGTTTGTTTGGGCAGCCAGCGAACTAGTTGTAGCCGTTTTAATTGGTACCTATTCAATTATGCGAAATTCAAAGCTAATTCGAGTAAGTACAAGAGAAATGCTTTTGTGTCGTGTGGGACAGCACCGTGAAACGTTTTTATGTATATTATTGTAGATTTTGTTTTAATATGCAATTTTTTTCTGAAGATCTGTTCTTTCTTCACGCTTACGAATTACTCTAATGTCGATTTTTTTGACACGTGATGTAATTCAATTTATTATTTTTACATATTTATCTCTCACATTCGATTTTTACTTATAGTTTGCATATTATTCAAATACTGCATATCTTTAAAGCTTTGCAAAATTTTTGTATCGCGCGTTAACAATGTTACGCTCCATTGGCTTTTTGATTTAACTTTTCGGCGCAGTCTCACTTGGCTTATTCATTTCCACTGATGAGTTTTATTTCAACTTTGATTTGTAATAAAACTTTGGGACATGAGAATATCTTCATTTATCTTGAAAGTCCCTAGTATAAAATAAAATAAATATAGCAAAACATCAATGTCTCAAAGTTTTATTGAAGCAATTTTTCTCACCAAAAATTTCCTGCTTCCTGTATGTCCAACACCTACCATCAGGATGAGTTGCCACAGTCGGGGCCCGAAGCTGCAGTGGAGAAGGAACCAGAAGCTGACTCGATATCCACGTCATCTGGGGAGGGTCATGCGGGTCCTAACATCACGGTCGTGAAGGCACAACCTCCCATCACTCCGGCCAGACAGAGATCCTCCGATAGCAACAGGACTGAACCTAGTGATGAGAAGAAAGGTACGTCATTAATAAGCCTTAGAAATACATTTTTCTACAGGAAAATACACTATATCCTAACTCTAATTGATAAAATCTGGTTTAGATATCTACCTGCCTCCTCGTCTAGTAGCGTCGTCAACAGATGATGCATTCCTACCTGAAGTTCGCGAGGTACCGTCAGATCTACACAGCCTGCGACCGCGCACCACTTCAGCTGGAACCAGACGTACTGCCAACACGAGACGGTACGTAGCACTAATAACTCAGCTTATAAATGCGATAATACATTTTGAAGGTATAGGTAAAATAGTTACTTAGGAATTTGTCGCAAAGCGTTTATGATCGCAAAGCCAATTAATTAAAACCGTCTGGAACTAATTCGAGTCACATCACAGTTCCATTAACGTTCAGACCGTACTTCGGCTTAACTTAAGTTACTTATTCAAATACGTAGGAATCTGCTATAGTATGTAAATAAACAGCCCAATCACTTGAAAGAATAACATTAACTAAATGATCACTAAACATGTTTACTCAGTATATAGTCTGGGCACCAATACCATCTCACTAAAGGTAAGCGAGAAAACCGATAGAATCATCAAATTCACGCAGAAAGTTCAAAAAGAGCATGTGCATTTCATGTCGAAGAAACATTCTACAAATTTCCAAATTCTTAGGTACGGTTCTGATGGAAGAGCCATCAATGTCAAGGGGTCGTATGTCGTATTGTCGAAGCATGACCGCGTTAAGTTTTGTTCTTGATTGCCATTCTCATTAACCATTACTTCATTTGATTTGGAAGAACTATTTGTGATGGAGTTTTGGCTGCTCTGGTCTGAGAGATTGTGGTCGACATTAGTTTACAAGTTACGTAAACTAAATTGGATTTGATAAAGAAATTATAACGACTACCTCTAATGGATCTATAGTAAATGTTGATGTCCGTGAATGCAATTCATCTGCATTTCCCACAGCTACCAAATCCCACACATTTCTATTTCTTCATTCACAATATCGGCAAATACTGTGTTTATTTGTACAAAACCAAAATTATCATCGCCATAATTGTTTTTAATTTTATTTTTTGTTACCTTCTTGCATCTGTTAGGAGACGGTTGTGGAAACAGTAAGTCAAATAGAGTCATTGGCGATTGGCTTAGCTTCTTAGCAAACGTAGTTAGACGTAGTTGCCTTACTCTGTATAATAAACATTCACTATCTAGCTTGTGTACACGCTCGGTAACGATATGTTTAGCATTAACAAGCACTACTTTCGACAGTCACACACTACACGATTTTCAATGTGACGCAAATTTTATTTGAGCATCTATCTGTCTGTGTATTTTCTGTACATTGCTACACAAATCAGATCTTACTTCAGCCATATCAAGTTAACATTTTGGTCTTTCTATTTTTCTACGATCAGCTATTATATCTACATGAAATGCCATATCTCGCCAACTTGTAAAGTAATGCAGAATTGTGGCTGTAATCTACAACATTTTCTTTTCTAATATTTTAATTTCTTTAAGGTAAGCATTGTCTCTCTAAAGTAAAAAGTTCTTCATTTATAAACATTACTGTATTAAAATTATTTAATCTTCTAACGTCACTGTTGTTCTCTGTTGTATTTTCGATTGTCTTGTCTTCACATTACTTACCTCCGAATTAATCACTTTGATTTATTATCTTAACAGACATACTTGTACTAAACTGCCACTGCACACATATAACCACTTTCTTGTGGGGAACAATGTAAATTACTTGTCATCTGTTGACTGCTCTATAGCTACTTACCGTTAACCAATGCAGATGGAAAACAGAAATTTCTATACTGCAAAAGCATTGCCAAAAACGCCACCTAATGTAACAACTTCAAAAAGTCTACAAGACCACTGAACGCAGTCAGCACATGATTTAACACAGCCAACTCAGTACATATCGAAGACCTAACACGGTGGTGTCGACAGGCGTTCGGAGGGCGGCAACGACTGCGGCATGGGTGGCCACTACTCCGCCCAACACCTGGCGCCGCGACGTCAGCACAGCCAGACGCACTCCGAGCCTGATAACTCTGCTGTCGACGCTGGATCAGTACACAACTCTGTTACTGGGACAAGTACGTATATAGACTTCACATCTTTAACATCAGAACTCATATGAATGAAATCATCATATTATGAATGGGTCGTCGATCTTTGAAAAGGTTTCCTAAAAGGAATCATTTTAAGATTGGATCCCTCCTCCATTCTGCTGAAGGAACTTTAGTTTTATTCTAAGTACTTGGGCAGATTTTGACTTTAACAAAAATACCTTATGCCGTAGGCCTAGTTACAAAGTCACCGAATCACGATCGATGCGTAATATATCTACTGCTTAGCGAAGACCTTTCAGTTCCAGTTTTGCCACTATCACTCCTATCATACCACCTCTCGTACGTCAAAGTCCTACATGAGCGTACCCCACTCTGTGTCAGGCCGTCAGTCAGGTTGGGAGGTTACAGGCGGGGCGGCAGGCATCCCGTCGGGTCGCAGCCGGGTCGGCGGAGCGCCGCGTTCCCTTCTGCTCGCCATGCACGAGTACACCAGCATCACTGATGAGCTGGAGACTGTGTATGGACTCTTCTCTCCGCCGCATACGCCCAGGTAATGAATGAATAGTGTAGGTATGTGTTCCTGAATGTGTAAGTTTAAAGACACGTCGTCTGACAAGTACTCGCAGTTCAGTGACTAAGTTTTAAATTGGTCCTGGCAATATTTGGTGCATTTCGTTCCGTATTATCCAGGCTTTTTTACTTCTTCCATCTATGTATATCGGAGCAAAACGGTTATTTTTTAATGTAGGGGAGTTAATAATAATTTCTACGTTTTTCGATCGAGCAAAACACCACTAACCACTTCCCTTACTTTGTCCTAGGACACCAATAACCTCTCGTCTCCTATCACCGGCTCGAGCGGCCTCGCCCTCGGTCCGCCGGCGCCACGCCAGCGAGATGTCTAACCCTGAGTTCGCGCTCTTCATGGAGAAGGAACACCTTCGTGGCGCTGAAGAAGATGACTACATCATTATGGAGAATCTTATCCAGAGGCGGTGAGTGACCCTTAGGGATGAAACAGTGCATTGCTGGAGAACATACGGTGGAGGGTTACCGCACATTTTTTTGTTTGTAGTTTTGCTGTAAAGTTATTGTGCTAGTTGAGCAATGCAAGCTTATGTTTATTTTATACAAGGGAGATGTTTATTTTAGAAATGTACTTAACTTGCGCTGCTCAACTAGACAGAGAGAGCTTAGATGATTTCATTATACAAATCATAAACAATGTAAACTATTTGCTAAGTTTAAGATGGCTTTGTAGTAAGAATTAAAATAGTTACTAAGATTAAAATCTAAATAATAAAAAATCTAAATTAAAATAAAAGCCACGTAAAACAATAATTTAAATTACAAATATATAAACTACTTTGAGTTCAACTATCTACTCTAATGAATAGCTTGTATAACGTTATTATATGCCCAGGAAAAATACCTAAAACAAAATCGATACATCCAGATTGACACTTACACAACAATGATTAAAACTCCCTTCGTTCCAAGAAAGTTATGAGGCATACGACATATTGCCGCCGATAATGACGACCCGGCACATTCCAAACTTGGCGAACTACTGGTGGATATTAAATCTCGTTGATCAAACCTTGTCGGGCTCTCGGTAATAGAAACTATTTGCTCAGAATGTGTTAATACTTTTAAAATACTTTTGAACGTACGTACGGCTTTCGTATTGTTTGCGGAAGTTAAAGAGGAAGGATTATCGCGGCCCTGGTTTCCCCATGATGGGTTTTAGTCAGTAAGAGTCACACTTCCCCATAACGAGAGGGGGGTCTTTTGATGACTTCCCAGGTCGGGCAAGAGTCGTTTGAAGGCAGCGGCTGGCTTCTCCAGTTAATGGCCGTAATGTAATGCACCAAACATTGTGGGATTTTTTGGTATTTTCAAAGTCAAATAGCAGCCTGGGGGTTAATTGTAGATAATTTTTGTAATAGTAAAAAATCTTCAGGGCATTATTCTCTACAAGAATCCACTATTTTTTTCTTCTGGCCGGCACTTTCAGTTTTGGGTACGAAATTAATGTTGTCCTTTAAATGATTTGTACAAAATTGTCAAAACAGTATTTTTACGAAATTGAAACAAAATTTTGAACTGCCTTAAAGAAATACAAATAATTAAAGAAAAATAGTGAGTAAATGTTAAAAAATATATAAAAGACATACGGCAGATAGGGCAGGCGAGGACTTCTTTTATGAAAAACCTCATCAAACAAACGCCTAGCTGCAGAAACATCAAACCACAGAATTTCATCAGCACCAACAAGCAAGAGGAGCTTGCTTCGGCTTATAGCTTTTGTGAGCGTCCTGAACTTTAAACTTACTACAACAGCCGTCTGTACTGTAGCCTAGCAATGGGTGGTCTGGACAGATACGAGGAGGAGGAGGGCGGGGAGGGCGAGGGCGGCGAGGGGGGTGGGGTGAGCGGCATCAGCATCAGCGTGTGCGTCAACAGTAGTGCGGCTGATGAGCACGCCGTGCCGCCGCAGACCAGCACGCTGCTCACTGTTAGTGACCGTCGGCTGCCGCATCAGAGGTAACAATTGTGTATTCCTGTCTATCTTCACGTAGAATTAATTAATGGTTATGTTGGTCCGCTGAATATGGCCGGTCAGTATTTAATGACGATCTCTCTTGGTTATCTTTCTGTTTTTACTCCGTCGTGTGCCAAATTCTGTACACGAAATATTTCGAAAACCCGATCTTCCATCCTATATTTTCACTATCTCGAAGATATTCAATCAATTTTGTTTATAATCATTTTCTTTAAAACTTTCACTTTTTTATACCCATCTATTTTAATTTTCCCTATTTTGCGCTGCTTTCAACTGTCCTTCAGTATAATTCGACATTCGTCTTTCTACAGGCACTCGTTGAGAAGATCATCGGCTATCGACAGTCGCGAGCTGCCGTCGCCGCTGCAACCACTGTTGGATGATGATGCATGCGGAGAAGTACTCCTACCTGTACCGAGGCAGCCTTCTGGTAAGTCAATAAAATAGTTTATGTATGTTGATTCAGAGGATGGCGAGGCATCATGGCTTTACGGTAGTTGTATTTTTGAACCATGTTATGAACTGAGGGGCGAAATATAAATTAAGACAGACCATAGACATCAGGTCGTTGCAGTCCTGCTTCATTTTGGGCAGCGCATTGCTCATTTTCCTTTCTTTGTCCTTTGTCCGTTTTATGAATGCCAGTAAAATGCGGTAGACCATTGTCTCGTTAATATGTTCAAACTCTTCTCTCAGGCGATACAAACGCATCAAGCGAGCTTTCCCTCTCGCACATGGTGAGCGAGAACCTCCCTCCCCGGCCGTCCATAGTGCTGGACTCGTCGCAGCTGCCGCGCCAGCGCTCCGCCGACCAGCCGCCCTCGCAGCCGCCCGCGCCGGCCAGGCCCGAGACCATGTGCTGAACCTGGCTGGAAACTAGTGAGTTATTAACCTCCTTTGTAGGACTTTCTTGATGCTGTGATCCAGCCAGCCAATGTGATTAGTTCTCTTTTTGAATAGCATGTAGATTTGTTTTGGTATGGGAGGGAAAGTGATGAAAATATTATTCTTGCGTGCTTTGCTCTGTTTTTATGGCAGTGTAAAATTTTTGGTGTCAAAAAGTAAAATTTTATATGTCCTATTATGATGAAAATTAAATAATCGCAAAGTATTTCAGTCAACGATATGTTTTTGAAGGTTATTTTTGTCCCTAGGCAAAACCAACAAAGTCAACATTCAAGACACAGCCAGCTCGTAAAGGCGACAACCAAATAAATTACTAAATAACCGAACAGTGACGGACTGACTTAGCGGAGTATTAGTCATAATATTTTTAACACCAAATACTTAACGTTAGAGTTTCGACGACTTGTAGCGCCCTTGTAGGCCTTTTGGGACCCTTTTCAATGTTACCTAGTTGATACTCTCACCACTTGATATATAGGTTAGAGAGTCTAGCACAAGTTTAGCGAACTTTTTCATTTCTGTCAATTTTTTATGCGATTTTTGGGTCTTGATCCCTGAATCTAAATTCCTTCTTATCGACTGGTAAAAGTCCACGTTTTTTTAGCTTTATACATTTTCCGTACTCGCTAAAGATATTTTGAAGAAAGGGGTATCATTACAACGAAACTAAGAATCTATTCTACTACATTTTATGCAACTAGCTAAACCTACTTTGCTATTATAAACTTGTGCTAGGTTCTTGAAAGGTCGACTTCATACAATAAGTGGTCTGTGAGACCTACAGTGTACGCTTAACATCTACTTACGAATATTGGACAAAGTTTCTGGAACTTTGTTACGTATTTGCATTGTATGGAGTCAACCTTCCGTACCTATATGTTTCGTGGTCTCGTCTTCTGTGTGATGCTAACAGACTGAATTGTACACAATTCTAAAACTAATCATATCGATCTTTTCAATTACTACAACTTTTCTAAACTTAGCCTTCGGTTCTGTTTGTAAACCTATATCAATCAGACACTTGCGTTAGTTACCTTATATATCATACCTACTTATTTCATCTTCAAAGAAATCAGTCGAATATTATTAGGAACATTCATTACGACGAAGACTGTGAATTACGTCTATTTATTTTACTTAAAATGGGCCTTGTGCTTAATACTATAAGGTTCAATATCACTTCAGTCTAGCTTTCTCCTTCGTTGGAGGGAATTTATATTTAGCTGTAAATACGCCGAGTGTTGCTAATTTAATATATTGTCTGTAGATACATGGTCCAATGCATGTCATTTCGTACTCGTTTCACTTAGATCGGAACTAAGGAGTAGGATCGTTTTGTACTCGCCTACTTTATTAGTGGAGAATTAGCATAATATGTCACAAGTGCTGAGGACAAAACGCTTCGACGTGAGTTGTCCTACTCTCGAGGTTTGTACATAGCTTTATAAAGATATTGTACAGAATACGGTTCAGAAATAAGAACTAAGAGAAAGACAAACGACAATACTAGTGCTCACTTTGTATATACTGTTGTCAGAGTTAAAGGATTTAATAAAATGGTACTGAGGTTTATTAGTTAGGACATAGTAGTTATTACAATTCGGATGCATATAGTATGAAACCTGTTGAAGTTTAAGAGTTTACGCTTCCTCGAAGCTTTCGGTCGGTGAGCACTAAGCCGCGTCTCCGTTGTTTTACCAGTTTCTAACTTTGAACATATCAGATGCAATTACTAAAGTAAGTCATTATTTCTGCAATCAATTACAGTTTTGGAGTTTTACAAGTACTTGTGTATCCCGTTTTGACTTTACTCCGCTTTTTTACCAAGCTTTCATATAAAAAATGAAATTTAAAATGCAGAAAAATAACTAATACGTGAATGTAATAATAGTTTACTTGTGACATTTGTGAGATTTTACTTTTACGACCAAATAAAAAAGCGGAGTAAATGTAACCTCTATTTTATTTGATGATTGTTGAACAATTTATTAATGTACATTTTAATACTTAACACTTGAATACCCACTGTAATAAAATGGGTCATAAAATCTATTTTAAAATAACTGTCGGATAACGTATCTGGCGAACAATTATTTAATAAAGCTACCAAAAGTATTTTAATTATTTCGAGTCCCCTCAATAAATAACGGTCATCACAATGTGTTCAATTATACCAAATATTTTGTGCAAATTTTTACCATTTTTATTATATGTGCAGTACAATGAAATTAAATTCATCTTTGTAAATAATCGTAGAAACATGAAATTTAATATGAAGGTGATTATTGTATATTTATTAGGAGTTTAATTAATAATATACTGATTATATTATAATAGAATTATTAAGCATCGATGTATTGTTAAGGAGAAGTGATGCAATAAATTATTTTACTTTTAGTAGACAATTAAAGGGGAGTTTTATCATATCTCTTGTTCGCGTCGGTCGGGCGATATTAATAAAGCAATAATTTTGTACGTACCTACTTCATACATATTTCTATGGCTTTGTAAGTGCTGAAAACGCAACAATATTTTATATTTTCGACACATTACGTACTTATAATGTTATGTTTTTAAACTACCAGCACAACCAATATGACGTATCAAATACTGTAGTTAATTCCTATGAGTATTTTTTATCTAAAATATTCGCGCTTAATCCATGTTTCATTTGACCTAAATACTTTACGAAGTAGTAACATTCTAAAAAGCTTTCATGATTCAAAAATTCAATCAAAGCATTTGATGCGTCAAAATGATCGCGCAACTATTAAATAAAATGACCTTTTCCAAAGTACTTACGCCAGTAATCGTAATAATTTCCGTTGAGAGCGTTAGGAAAACTTTGTGGGGCATATAATACGTAGTTGGGGCAATAAAGGGACAGTAGCCGGCCGGTATCCGCACTATATCCGTAACGGATATCTCTACGGACTTGTTATTTTCCCGATAACCGAAGAAATTGTGCCTGCTAACGTCTTCTGTGAAGCATTGGAAAGCAGTAACGTTTGAAATCAATATTGATTGATCGAAAGTATAAATGCATGTTTTATTCTATAATAGAAATAAATTGAAACATTTTAGTTAATAATACACAATCGTTTTCATTGCACGAGAACACGTCCTCATTATTTGAGATTCACAGAACAGAGGAATTGAAACGTTAAGCTGCATGTTACGTTCCGAATAGTCCAATTAAGTATATTCCATATAGTTTATGTGTATGAAATATTTTACGGAGAATAGCGAATAATGTAATTGTACATAATGTGTAAATGTTAAAGTTGTTATTTTTTACCAAAATGTAATGTTGTAAGAGCGAGCGAAGCGCTTCCAACATCCCGATGCTTTACGAGCACAATCTTTGAATCATCATTTTTAAATCTTAGATCATCTTTTATCTTCAGCACAACGTTTTGATTAATCAAGAGAAACGACTTGTCCTTATTGGGATATTTTATTCTAGACTCGATTCATTCAATATTTTTCAGAGTGATAAAACTACTTCATCTGAGTTATAAAGTATGTACAATGGTAAAATAAATATTATATTTGTGATATTACAATTTGTGTGTTTTCTTTTTTTCCTATTTGTAGTATTCCCTGAAACTGCCAGTAAGTAATATATAGTTTTGTGATCCAATAAATATTACGATAAAATGGTAATAACGCGATATTTGGTGATCTGTAAGCTATTGTATCGGTTGTTAGAGTAGCTTTATTGTTTGTCGTAACAGTCGCTCGATTTCACAGCTTAATTACATTCGCCCCAATAATTATTTATTGTATCGCTCGGCTAACAACTGCGACAGTTGCGATACAGTACCTATTATTTGTTAATGGTATTACTTGCTGAAAACTATTGGAAATTATACTGTACACCTACATAAAGTTAGGGAAGACTCAAACTCGTTATTATTTAATCTAATATTCTAAACACAAGTGAAATAAAGAAAAGAATATAGTGAGATAAAGGATTATTAGAATGATTTCTGCACACAGATGACCACGCTTCTCAAAAGTGTAGCGACGATTTAATACTGCCGAAAGTTATTTGAAGTCTGGAGAAAAAACGCCATATCTACACACTACTTCAAACGCTTGGGCATATAGATGTGTCATGTTCTCTAGGGTGGCTTCTGAGATTGAAGCCTTACCTATTCTTCTTGCCTATTCCACAGATTACTTAATAGTTTCTAGGTGCCTACTCTTTTAGAAACAAATAAAATGCCGCTATGTCTCAGGTATATAGAACTATAATATAGCCTCCAAAGTCCGCCTCGACTCGATCGCACAAACAGAGCGAGTATACCAGATATACGGAATAAAATTACCATTTCCAATAAACGTAATGAAAAGCTAATATTGGATCAAAGTCATGAGGGAAATAATTCGAGCAACTCGCCGTAGATCGCAAGGATTTTGTACGTAAATCTCTACAAACTGACGCCTTTATAAATTGTAAACAAATTCCATTCAATTTGAAGCTATTGAAACTTCGAACAAAGGTAAAATCGAGGTGTTTAGTAAAGTCGATTTGCGTTATGATTTACTTAAAAAAAAAGGCAAATGAATCTATTGAATGTGTTATAATTAATATCGTGAGAAATAAATGTGTTAGCATAATATAGTTGTCAGGATATCGTTTTAATTTAATCTTCGGGAAACCTACATAGGTGGAAAGGATTTCTTTTCTCGTTTGTTGCGTCTTAGAAACTTGAAAATGACACGCGGTAGATATGTAACGTAACTAGGTCAGAACGGGGCTCAGTCTGAGAATGCACCTCGGAAGATTGCGGTGGATGCAAGGAGCGGGTCGCGAGCCGACACGTTACTGAAATGGAAATGTAATCCTCACGTAAGTAATGTTATTTTACGTAAGTATACAAGTATACATAGGTATATTTGTACGAAGTTGTTCGTCCTACAGGCAGCCGTGACGCTCGCCGTTGCAATATTAATTACACTGCAGTTTAATCTGAGTGCCACCTTTTGAAAGGTAGCAACTGTGAAATTAACGTTAAACGCTTTTCGTCTGTTCGTATATTGATGAAGGATTTCCCCGAAAAGCCGGATAAGAGGATAAACAATCAATACCTAGGTACAATTCCAATTCATAAAGTTTAATCATGTCAGCTATTGAATTAATGGATCAAATACTCACGGACTAGTTTGTCCGTATCGCCAACTATCGCGTAAAATAAAATAAATACCCTCAGTGCCAACAGGCCGATGTAAATTAAACTTTTAAAAGCTTTTCATTAGATGAACAAGCTATTTTATCGCCCAGATCGGACTATACATGGACCACAATTTGGCCTGTAGTCTGTAGACCTGACACCAAACATTAGACTTGAAGATTGCGGATTTGATCTTAAAAATTGCAACTACAAATTAAACTACTTTTTAAACACAATCAACACTAATACGAATTGTGACGACCAAGCGATGATAACTACAAAACCGTGCCAGAAAAGGTGCTATATAGCTCTCGACAGGCAACTTGGTGCTATTGCAATATCATCAGGCGTTGGTGTGACGAAAACAAGGTCTTACCAGAGGGTGACATCCTGTTGCCCGGACTCAGTACGCAAGTCATAAATTGGCTAGTAGAGTTTTTGGGCAAATATTGCCTACAAAAAAAAAACAACCAGATCAAAATCGAGTTTTACGGACGTAGTGTAACAGTTTGAAGAGACCATCTAACAGGCGCTCCAAAACACTGATACACATCACGCCTGCTGCTGAAAAGGCTAGACAGATGATGATATTCGTAACCGAAAATAGTTTTTAATAGGCTTAAGTGTCTCATTACGAACAAACTAAATAAGTACTTTATTACGACGTATCTCCAAAAATTGCAACACTGCATAAGTTCCTGTAGGTACGATGCACTCGTGTATTTGCTTTGAGCATATAATATTACAATATAGAATGCAATTATCTTAACGCTTTCCTCCCTCGTAGTGTCTCCGCTACAATTTCAAGAGATTACATTACTTCTACTTGTTGCACAAGACGTTTTAATGCACTTTAGTTTTCACTAGTTAATATCGACAAGATATTAGACAGGACTGCAAGATATTACAGTTTTAATTTGTAAATATTAATCAGTGCATCTGCTATGCAGATGTCGTTAAACAGCCATTCAGCGCAGAACAAACAGCATCTAGCTTATTCGTCAATAAATGTGTTAATGAAACAAGTGAAATCCATTAAAATAGGTACTATTTATCATAAACAAATACAAACACTAAACAATTATATTAAATTTGATAACAACTCATGGCAACAAACACATGAACGGCAACACGAGCACCTCAGAGAACACAAGCATTAACACCTAGCGATCCTGCCGCAGGAGAAGCCGCAGCGCGGGCACGACACGCCCGAGCTGCACGAGTCTGACGAGCCGAACAGACTGCTCGCCGTCCTGCGCGCCAGCCCCAGCGACTTCGTCTTCACGCGCCGCGTTCTCGCCCTTCGCAGCGGCCGCTTCTTCGACCTCTTTTTCCGAATTCTACGCTCATACGGAGTCTCTGCCACTATCCCTCTGGCAAGGTTCTGCAACAACTTGTAAGCTCTGCTCTTGGACTTCCTCGGCAAGTGCGGACGGAGGATCCTCACGAACTCTTGGATAGCTTTAGTCTTGGTTTCACTGGACACGCTTATCTGTTTAGATTTGCTCGAAGTCGCTGATGGCGGTTCCATCTTAGGGAAAGAAACATGTTCCGCGATGTTCGTTGGCTGTTCAGCAACCATGTCCGCTGGGGGAGGCATGCTACTTGGATTTTCGTCCATGGCACTGTCTGATTCGAGGTCATTAATGATCTGATCTACATTAGCCACGGGTAATTCCTCTTCGTCCATTTCTTGGAAATCCATAATTGATAATAATACTTACAAAATTCAATAAAAATAATTAGTTTAAATTAAATTATAGTTTTACAAATAAACTGTCAAAATGCCAATAAATCGAATTTTATGTTTTTTTGTGTTGTTCTCATTTTATCTACTGACAGAAGCGGAAAGAAAATCAGTTATTATATCACCAGACTTTTTGGAGATAATGATTAGAAAATAAGGAAAATAACAATGAGTCTTGAAGATAGTTCTTATTTGTGTATGTATGTATGTACGTGTAATAGGTGTAAAACGCCTACATTTCATACATTTCTACTACTTCTTTCCTTTAACGGTGTTATGAACACAGTCTTTCGCTTTAAGACGTATACGGCAGTATGCGCAACGGAAACTTGATATGACTTATGCTAACATTTCTATTATTTTCTATTTAAATTATATAAACGAGAAATGTTGTACACAGAAATACTTAGTTAAAATATTAAATTACTTATCGGTCGTCGATTGCATGTGGGTACGCTTAGCGGGAAATAAAATTGTCGCCGAGCGATGCCTCCACAGGATTGCGATTAGTCACGGTATGAATTAATTTTTGTTTACCTCCACTTCTTATTATATATTTTTTTGTGACTAATCTTCATTATTTTTTTATTTAGAACAGACACCCCGCAACTCCTCATTGGTCCAGTTAAAAACCAGCGTCAATAAATGTTTTTTTGATCTACCAACTACCAACTTTCAATGTTTTCTTTCAGAGATATCGGAACCTAGTGCTCAAAATAATAGGTACCTACCTAAGAGTTTCAATTGTTAATTTAGTTACGTAAGCGGAACTCCCAAACTGAATTTTCCAACTAGGCTTAACCGTTGGCGACTGCCATAATTTTACATGGAGCGGCCACTAACTCAACTACACTACGTAACTACTAAAATATCAGTTTAAACAAATTGCTAGACTTTTAAGCTGGCCCATATAACTGTCAGAACTTCGCAAGATAACTTTGTTTTACAAAATAATTATAGTTAGTCTACAAATTCTTAGCCGATGAGAAATGGCGAATTGCACCACTTGTTTATAATGTCGTCATTCGGTCTTCAAGTGAGCATTGAACTTCTGATCAGATTCAGTTTTTCACTATATAAGTGGTCTCCACTATATGATAAGCAACTGTTACGGCCAGTTTCTTCATCACACATAAAAGCCAAAGTAATGTCTAAAGTAAAAGTCACGGTCAAATTCGTTTTTTCAAGGCTAAAGTGACAGCAAAACTAATAGAAAAAGCGAATTTGACCGTTACTTTTACTTTAGACATTACTTTGATTTTTACTTTGGATTTTACTTTTGATGAAGAAATTGGCTTTTAGTACCTAAGGTTACGTTTTAAATGGTTGGGAATAATTGTTAAACAAAATAATTATAGATGTCAACTTTATTGCATTATTGTTAAATCTTAAAACTAAAATGATACTTAACAATTCACACTTTATCGTAATACAATCCACATTGAACACAACTTTACACAATAGAACAACAAGTACAATGATTGTCGGAGTCACAGCTTTGACAAATTACATCCAGGCGGCTGATATTAAAATGTTACTTTTTATTTAGTACAACATCGGTGTTTTCGCTTAGTTTTCCATGAATTAAGTAGTAGTGGAAATGTTACAGACTTATGTTAATGTTATTATCTAAACATAGACGAAGTCGTGGTCTATTTCATAGCTGTTCCTTGTTGAGAGCTCCGATGCGATGTTCGAAGGAATTTTATCTGGAAGAAGAAATTGTATTGTAGATAGAGTAGAATATGAATAAATGTGGGCTTACAGGATCATTAAAAAAAAATCTCTGGTGGTCTAACTGTGATCGACGGACAAATTACATATTTTTAAGAAATAAAAGTCGTACTTTTTAAATTTTAAAGGCCTTATGTAAGTACCTATATTTTATATATTTGATGTAGATTCCAATAATAGATATGAACAAAACACTACTGAAAAAGGCGTCAAAGACTAAATTCAGAAAAGCAGAGTAATTAGACGAGAACTGAAAAGAAACTCATCAATACTTACCATTACACCTATACACAAGGTTAGACCAAATAATCATCTCTTGCGAGAAGCAGAACACTCCAAGTCTTCCTCCCTTGAGCGTGAAGTCATATACATTGCCCGAGTCGGCCACGAGACGGTTGTTCTCATACACCTTGAGTCGGATGAGACCGAGTTTGGGACGGTGAAGTAGACGCCAGCGGTAGGCGGTCTTCTCGCGCCAGCCGACGTTGCGAGGGTCTTTCCATAGAAGAGTCACCTGAGACGATAAAGAGTGAGCGTATGTAAAAATTCAATGTTTAATCGAAAATCAACGGATGGATACATTATAGAAATACAATAGTAGATGCTAATGATTGTAGTTTTGAAATTTTGCAAAGGGGCGTGTGGATCTCAGGACACGCGAAATGGCCGAGATTCAGTCAGATCGTTCGTTGGGTCTGTTCTAATGGTCACATAAATACTTCTGATTGCAGATGATTTATAATTAGTGTTGTAGTATACAAATATGTACATAATTTTTATTGTAATTTATCCTTTATCTTATATCCAGAATAAAACCGATACCACAAATGGCCAATTAATATTATTATGCGAAAAGCCAACGAGGAGTCGAAATTCGATTAATATTTTCCAACGTCACCAGTGCCCTTGTGCTAATTATGAATTGTAACAAGTGACGCAATACGCGTGACGTATGTACAGAGGAGCACAAATTGTATGCGGTGTAAATACATTGTCTCTCGCCCGTGATGCCAGCCACTTAAGGATGCGTCTACACGGTACATGTAGCTGGAGCAAGTTAACATGCGCAAGTGACAAGAGCAAGCGGGGGTATTTTGCTTTGGTACATGCGTGAGTCGTTGGACCCGCACGTTTTTAAAATCTGAGCATGTGTCTCAATATGCGCAAGCTACTTGCACCATGTAGGAGCACCCTTAGTTTGCTTACTTGATATGCGTGAAGCGTATGCTTCATTCCACGATTATTAACGTTTCAATTCATACATTTGCTGGATTTAAAGTTATAAGCTTTAATGTTGATATTAATTTTATCTTTGTTTAAAGTTATTTTATGGAATTGAAAACTTTAAATTTATAGATATTTGACATTAAAACAGTCGTGTATATTAAAATTTGAAGCGACTTTTATGATGAATGTTATCTTTATAACTGACTTGATACGAGTTAATAGGTATTCATTTCGTGAGCCGAATTTAATTAATAGTAAATATATTAAGCTCAAATCTGAGCTAAATACCACGTTTATTTAGACTTATAAAGAATGTACATCGTCAACGCAGACTGGGTAAATTGTTTGTGAAAATCAAAATCCAAATTGACCTTCGTATTCAATTAATATAGAAAACCGAAGAAAATCTTATATATTTCGTTAGAAACTGCTGAGTTTATTTAACAAATTAAAAACTCAGGTCTTTAAAGATCAACAGTAGTAATAAAATTAGTTTCTATGTCAAACGTAATCACGCTTGCTGAAACTTTATTGTGTGGTTTAGACTTGCCAAGTTTATCGCGAGCCAACTTAATTATACTTTGCACTTAAATTACTTTTCATACAAATCCTTACACAAATCCGATTTAGAAACAAAATTCACTCATCTGTTATGTTATGAAAAGTATTTTACCTCTTTAACATTTAACAAAAACATAACGGTTGGGCTGGCTAAGGGAAAATTCTTTCAAACGATGACCATGATTTCACGACTGGTTGTTGTTACAGTTTCATGGTGCAACCCACACTAAGAGTTAAATTCAAAACTGGACTTCTTTTTACTACACTTTTTTATACCAATCAAAAATAATAAAACCTTAAGAATATTGAATCTATGAGGTTGTTTTTTCTATCTCCTTACCTGATCAGGAGTAGTATCAGTGTTCCACAAGGCATTCCTCAGCGTCTTGCCCGGGCCAGTCTTCGAGTTGACCAACTTGAGCTGTATGCCCGGCTCAGCCACCGATCTGAACGGCGTGGTCTGCCAGTACGTCTGTGTGTTCTTCTTCCACATCACCACGTAGAAACGCTTGTTGTTCTGGTACCTAGATACGTATTTTATTTTAAAATATTATACTTGTCTCAATCCCTCCTAAGGTTGTCTGGAAGAGATCGCTCTAAGCGATAAGACCGCCCATTATGTCACCTGCTTTAACTAGATTTAAGATCAAAAATGTAAAATTGGTGTACCTATACTTCGGCCGTTCAGAGAATGCGTTCCTGACACCTATCAGTTAGTCACGACTAGTGATGGGCACAACATAACACTAAGTTCGTTACCGTTCCTCCAAAATGAACCGCCGCATTATTTTAAGATTATTTTCGTTTTAAATTGGCGGAATCATATAAAATTTATATTTTAGTTATTTAAGTGGAAACCAAAAGAAAGGTAATATTCATATAATAAAATTGTTTTAATTATTCTCTGTTACAAAGTTACAAACTGTATTTCTATGCAATAAAGTAAGTACATTGAATTGAATGTGCGTACAGAATATTAATCAGACTCCGATTCGCTTGAGGAGGTGGTGTCTCATCATCATCTTCGCCTACATGTATAATTATATTATTACCAATAACAGAATCAATCCTGATATCTCGGTCAAAATGTTCCAAAATCAGGTTTTTAGTCTTCCCAACAACCTTTGCCCAGTCATCTCTTGTAACTTCCCCGCAGGCTTCTTTTAATAGGGTCATCATTTTTTTCGTCCTGAATGGCAGGGAAGTATTGTGGCGGGCGGCGTAACCTTTTATTTGAGCCCAGATTAGCCCGATCGCGTTATATTGGCAATGATACGGTAGAATTCTTAGAACGCGATGACCGTACTCCAGAGCCAGTTCATCGATTTGGCGGCCCATAACGCCATTGGGGTTACCATTTTCAACCTAAATATAAAAATGCTATTTTCTTTCGCGCGTTCGGTTTGGTCATAGTTTTATTTTTATATTTCATAAAAGTTATTTATAGTCCTTTATTTTCAAATTCTTAAAAAGAAAAACAAAATGTATTATTAAGTAAGTAAGTATAACTGTATAAGAACAGATTACGATACTTGCCTGTTATTTTTAGCACAGCACTACAAAATATAAAGCGCTGACATAACCTTGTAATAGCGCAGTATACATTTAGAAAAATATTGTTTACCAAGTTATTTGACACTCAGTTTGGCACAAAATTATAACATTCATTGATTATTGATATAATAATGTTGTTTTAATGCTCATCAATTGAAAAAACGGTAAACAACCAGCAAAAATATTTTTATCGTAACTGCAACGCCATTACAAAGTTACGTCGTCAGTTCAATCACGACGTGTCAGGAACGCATTCTCTGAACGGCCGAACATAAAGTATGTATCTATCTATATATTTAACTTTTATACTAATTTAACATATCCCATAATAGGCGTTAATAAAACCAATTAGGTATGTAATACAATTTTCTAGAAATTCTCAAGCTAGAATATATTACCACGTATTATCTGAATGCCTTAAGCCTATCTTTAACAAACTTACGGCGTGATTTCAATTAATTAACTAAGCCTTTTCTTACTTTGATTAAGTAATAGAAATTTAGCATAGAAGATAATGCGCTCGTGTGGGGAACGCCCGCACAAACTCATTATTGAAACACCTTTGCTTTAATTAAACTACAAAATCATCAATATAAACGAAACACAGCAACTGATAAAATTAAATTAATATAATTTGAAATGAAATAAAGACAACTTTGTACAAACGTTGAACAACGTAGCTGTACAGTTTTGCTAAAAAGTTGAACAGTTTATGCAGTTTAAGCACCTATTAGATACCGACCCTCGTCAAGTTTTATTTGACAGTATCCTTTTGCTGTGTCATTCTAATTTCATTATATTGCAATTTAAGCCAATTTGTAGTTGTGATTTGTTTTGCGAAATGTGATATCATCTTACGTTCACAAAACTGTCGTCGTAACTAAGAATCCAGTAATCGCAAAATGGCGGTTACGAGATAAACGCAAAAAACATATTTCATATCATCTGAGCAAGATGTTCGTATTTTATTGGTCATAATATATATCTAAAAATTCGGAAAAAAATCAAGCTTTTACAATATAATTTTCCCTTATTTAATTTACTAATATATGCAATTATAATACGTATTACTGCGTTTCGGTTTAGTATCAGGTCGTTTCCGAGTCACAGGATACTAAAACTAAATGCAGCACTTGCGCGTATTACTGCATTATGTCTTAGCACAAGTCGATTACTGCATTATTTTTTTAGTAATTATTGCCATTATTATATGCTCGGAACTAAGTTGAAGTGTACTGTGTCTTCTCAAGGACTTATATATACCTAGTAGGTGCATTTTAAGGTTAAGGTTTTTTAGTCTCTTAGCTTACTTAGGTCGTACCTAAGTTTTTACATAGTGGAATGCAAATAAATTATTGAGTAAACTATACGGATGTTAAAAACCTACTTCATGTTCTTTACTCCACCGATGACGTCGCCGAACTGATTTACTAAGACAAAACGCGGCAATGGATCGCACTGCTACGGCTTCGCAAGCCTTTACTACACTTAAATGCATTAATGTAGAGTACTGCGTTTTAATTTAGCAATTTTGTCTACTGAATTCAAAACAAAATAATAAAGTAGTGGATATTACTGCATTCTACTATTCTTATTCTTGTAAGTACTGCTTTCTTTCTTAGGCCATGTTTAATACTGCGTTTTTTCTTATAATTGAAGCAGTTTTTATGCAAGTACGGCAAAAATCGTTACATAAAAAACACACTTCGAGTGAATTTTTTTATGAAAAAAAAGTTTTTTTTCATGTACATGAACCTCTTGGGATACCATTTCTGGAAAAAAGTGAAAATCTCAATTTCATTCATCAATTGCATTCTTTGTTATCAGGGCAGAAAATGTGATACCAAAAATCCTATTTTGGTGTCAAGTATTGACTTAAAAAATTCATCCTGTGTAACGTTTTTATTAGCTTCACTTGTAACTATGTATGTAAGAAATCTTGGAAATTTAATTGGACCCAGTTCCCGGTCTTCGATTAGGATGAAATTTTGCACACGCTCTAAGTTCTGATGACAATACATGTTTAGCGATACATGCAATACATGTCTTTTTTTATTTTTTTAAACTATTATTAACATGATCACGACCACTCTGCCAAGAGTGTCCGATTAAGAAGAAGAATTATTAACATAAATGTTTATTTACCGAGTTCTAGATGAAGGACTTTTTTTGTTTTATCCTTTCCAAATGAAATTGGAATTGTGTTTTGCCAAAATTTCCATATCATTGACTCGTTATACTCAAGTATCACAATCACTTACCCAAATATAAAACCAACATAATCATCATCTATCTGTGTGTCCACAAAGAGCGTTCCTTCGAAGTCAACTCCGCTGAAGCTTTCGAAGCCCACAGCGAGGCCAGGGTCGGAGTTCAGGGTCTGCAGGATCTCGGCGCCTTGGTTCGCTATCTCCCAGTTGGGGTCCTGTTGAGATTCACCCTCAGGGTCTAGCCGGACCGTCATGTAGTTTCTAGAAGTGAAAGTATATTGATACAAGGGTTAGAGAAATTGTGTAAAAAAAAAATCTATTTGTTTATGTATGATCTAAAATCTGCCATTAGAATGGTCGTTGAAAGTTTTAAATCTAAGCAAAATGCTTCAAACTTTAAGTGGACTAACTTTCAAACTTGTTTTGAATGCTCTAATTCGATGCATTAATAGTTTGCGTGAAAACTAAAGTTTGAATGCAGCTGGGACGATCACTAAATAATTGTTTATTTCGGATTTTCAACAGCCATAACTTAAAAGATTTTGGACAGCGACCATTTTTATATTTTTTACTGAAATTATACAAGATTATAATAATGTACCTGAAGTCAGTACGGTAGATCTTAGAGTTGTTGGGGCAGTTGTCGAGCTCGTTGATAACATTGTCACCGTCGTAGTCATTATCACAAACGTCACCGATGCCGTCATCTACAGACAAATTGGTGATCGTGACATCGTGAGAGACTCAATAAAATAAACTTTATATGTTTGCTTACACCCTTATTAAAGGCTTGAGTTAAACAAATAAGTTTTTTTTCTTTACCGTAACTCAAGCTATGTATTAAGCGCAAGTTTGTGGAAGTTTTTAATCTCATTCATATTTAAGACCCCTCTAACGTTTTCAAATCTCCCAATCTTAAAACTACAAAATCACCATAAAACTCACTATTAGAATCCTTCTGATCCCTGTTCTTCATATAGGGACAGTTGTCAGTAACATCAGGTACGCCGTCTCCGTCATCGTCATCGTCACACGCGTCTCCTAAACCATCCTCGTCGACGTCTAACTGGTCACTGTTGGGCACTGTTGGACAATTGTCGATGCTGTCTTGGATACCGTCCCTGGAAGAGATTTCCAGATAAGTAAGTTCCTGAATGTTGTGACGTATAAGGAAGTTCAGGAGTTGGCGCTAGATAGGCGTAAATGAAAGGAGCTGCAAAATGAATGGTTATTTTGCCTCTTCTCACGTAAAGGCATCTTGTTTCATATAAAATACACTTTTGAAGGTAAAAATACATTTTAAGTTAGCATTATATCTTCAACGAGATGAGCCGCTTTTAAAGCTAGTTTGCCACAAATAACAAACCCAGCTTTAGAGTACATGCTAATAACGATTTTTTACAATAAGTATTGAACCCTGAGCTAAATCAGCCTATGGTTACTTCTTACTAGAAGGGCCAGTGCCGTCATTTTCTTATAGTATATTAGTTACTGTTACTGTTACAGCCTTTTTATCGTCCCACTGCTGGGCTGCGGCCTCCTCTCACACGGAGAAGGATTGAGCATTAATCACCACGATTGCTCAATGCGGGTTGGTGATTTCAGACTTTATAGTCTAGGTTTCCTCAAGATGTTTTCCTTCACCTTTTTATCAGCCATTGATGTCCAAGATATACTAGTATATGTATCTAAATAGAATAATTTTTAATCTGCTCACTGATCCCTATCGACGTCGCTGTCGCATGCGTCGCCGACGCCGTCGCGGTCTGCGTCCTCCTGCGCGGGGTTGCGGATGCGTGGACAGTTGTCGCAAGCGTCGCCGACGCCGTCATTGTCCATATCCTCCTGTGCCGGGTTGTAGCTGCGGGGACAGTTGTCCATCTCGTTTGGTATATCTGGGGGAGGAAAATTTTTGTTTGCATGTAGTGGAACGAGGTGTTACGGAATCTTAATCTTTATCTAAGCTTATTCATCAGCACTACCAAACTTGTGTCTTTTGCTTGATTTCAATTTGGAAAGCTTAATTCTTAGATAACATAACTTGATACAATTTTTACAGTAACAAGAAAAATCGCGGGTTCATTCTTTTATTTAATGTTAATAATAGGATGATCCTCTTTTACATTACTTATATCAATCATATCAGTCAAAAGTACAACATCAAAAATAACATCAATATTCTCACTATCATTATCCATATCAGGATCGCAGACGTCTCCGATTCCGTCTTTATCGGTGTCCTCTTGTCCAGGGTTGTACCTCCTGGGGCAGTTGTCACAAGCATCACCTCGCTTGTCGCTGCGGTCTTCATCACGGTCCAGTTGGTCAGGGTTCGGAGTTAACGGGCAGTTGTCCTAGAGACAGGGAGATGGTTTAATGTCTCTTATCTTAAATCTTAAATCCTATCGTATTTTGATTCTTTAAATATTTTACTTCACTACTACAGAGCGAAAATATTAATTATTCTTTCTGCTTCTCATTATGAATAATACGGGGGTTGATTAAAGCTTTTAGGATACTTGAATAGCCGAGCTTTCATAAAGCAACTCTGATTTACTACAGTAATATCGCAGTCGAGGATTTTATTTGACGACGTGAAGGTCTTTGAGACAAGGACCCAATTAATGAGACACCGAATAGCCGTATTTACATGAAAACTATATAAAACAAATAATTCGTAAGGACAATGGCGCCGAGACGTCTGGCTCGGCAATAATAAATTCGTAAATATTTTTTTAGCATATTTTACTGGAATTGAAAGCCGCATTTAAGCACACACTAAAGAAATATTTACGATCTTAATTCTCGAAGTGGCCTTATTTTTTGTCTTCTTAAACACAGATGCCCATTTTCCAAATTAAAGAGTTAGACTTTGTTCAAAACATTGGGCAAATACAAACTTGAAGCCTTTCCAGAATCAAAGAAAAATATGTGGGTATCCCACTTCTAACATTAGGTACATTCAAGGGTATCTATAATTTCATATTTTCCTTTTTTAGTTGTGGCTCATAATAATCTACTTGGAGACCTGGGTACCAGTCTAATCTTAATGATTTTAAGAACTCATTAGCAATGCCGTCACCATCAGCATCAAGGTCTCAAGAGTCTCCAATACCATCATTGTCAGCATCTTCTTGTCCCGAATTAGATACGTCATGACAGTTGTCAGCCTTACAATTAGGCTTATAGGCATCTATTTGTAGCCCTTGGTACCAATCTATGTCACAATGTTCCTAAGAGTGATGATGATAATGATATAGATTACCGGCTACGGCGGTTGTTCTCATATAAGGAGAGTAGCCAACTGCGCAGGACATATTATAGCGTACAAGCATTTGCGCAGACACAGGTGCTCTCAATATTCCTTCACTCACATAACCCGATGGGATGGCAATCCGACACGACCAGAGAGAGATCAGGCCCGGAACGACATTTACCAAGATATCCTAAGATAAGAAGTGACTCACCGGTAGATTAGCAACGCCGTCGCCATCAGCGTCAGGGTCACAAGAGTCTCCAATAGTATCATTGTCAGCGTCTTCTTGTCCTGAGTTAGACACGTCGGGACAGTTGTCAGCCTTACAGTTAGGTTCGTAGCAAGGTAACTGGTGATCTGGGTAACCGTCTAAATCCTTGTCGGGACCGCAAACAGTACCGTTGCCTGCCCAGCCCGTCTGCAAATAGTAAAATCAGTTTAGCTTAAGAAAATACAGCACACCAGGAGGGGATCTAAACTTTAGAAAAGGTTGTGGGCAGTGTACATATGCATCCGATGTGGATGAAAATTCATATTTTCAAATTCAGGTACATAGGGGTGTACTTAAGAGAGTGTGTAGGATAGTATAAAAGGGAATACATTGAAGTATATTCAGTCAGGAATACGTAAGTAAGTGCTTGAGGCAGAGTTCATAAGGGTGTGCATAGAGGGCATAGGGTGGTACATACAAAGAAAGTACATAAAGCAGTAGGTGTAGGACATAACGGAGGGAAGGGGGGCTTTTAGAGTGAGTAATTATGGAGTATATATGGGATTTGAAATAGTTATTTTCGCCTTTTTGAAGCACCGCCGCGTCGTGTTCACGTAGTAGCCGACGCCGCACGGCACGCAGGTGTGCGAGCCCTGTATACAATACGTACCGCACACACACACTTGTTTCCGTACTCGCAGACGGCGTTGTAGCGGCGACAGCGCGCGGGGTCGCAGCGCTGCAGCAGCTCGCCGGGCCCGTCGCACCGCCGCGTCGTGTTCACGTAATAGCCGCCGCCGCACGGCACGCAGGTGTACGAACCCTTATGAATTAAATATATAGTTAAATAAAGAGAGACGTCGAAAGAAGCCACATACCACTATATCTTTAAAAAAATAATTCTCGAGCCAAGAAAACTTACAGGAGTATTAACACAAAGCCTTCCTCTAGGGCAGTTGGCTCTTCCATCAGCGCATTCGTCCACATCAACGCACTGTTCCCTTCGTCGTTCAGGTCCGGATCCTCTCCAGCCAGAACTACCTTCGTACCCAGGAGGACATGGCCCGCAAGTGAACCCGCCTTCCTCGTTCCGACAGGACACCACCTCGTCACAAGGACGGATCAGATCGCATTCGTCGATGTCGACACACGTGAATCCTGAATGGAAAGTAGTGAACGTAGTGCCAATTATATGGTAGAAGTATTATATAGCTAACTAGCGACCCGCCCGGCTTCGTATGGGTGCAATGATGATAGTAAATACATACTGTTATACATACAAACATTCCTCGTCAATCACTCTATTTAATAATAAAAAAACTGCATCAAAATACATTGCAAAGATTTAAGCATACATATGGATACAGGGACAGAGAAAGCGGACTTGTTTTATATAATGTAGTAAAGAGCCTTCAAAAAGTTTCTGGAGGCTGCTTTTTACAAATATCCATCTAATGTTTTACTTACCATTCCAATCATATCCTTTAGGACAGGCCTCACAGTCGTAATAAGGACTGGTAGCCTTGGGAGCACAACGTCTGTGGCCACACGGCTTGTGAGTGTCACAGACATGCTGACATTGCTGTCCATTGCCACTGTAGCCGGACGGACATGTCCCACAGCGGGGACCAGATGATGTCTCCCGGCATTCTACCCCTATAGTTCAAAAACACCCATTATGTAAATTCACCAGGTCTTTGTTCTTATATTTGCATTAGTTCCCGAATGATATCAAACCTTGGAAGCAAGTGTTCTGTCGACAGGATATTCTGAGGCATTTTTCTCCGTTTCCATGGTAGCCTTCAGGACAAGCTCCGCACCGGTAGGATCCGTCAGGCTGGTCTTCACATTGAACACCTGACAATACGAACATAACCCATGATAGTTCCAAAGATTGACTTTTCCTTTGAATCTTTTGAACTTTTTCATCTATTATTCCCTTTGAAAATACTTACGTCCACCAAAGCAGGGGTTGGAACTGCAGGCGGAACGACAGGTCTGGCCATCACTGGTCTGCCTTCCTGGACATCTCTCACACCGATAACCCTTGTCTGTGTCTATGCATCTTTCCCCTGTAGAACAAATTAATGTCATCAAACGTGCATTCAATGATCCAAAACCGTGATATCCTATCATTACGAAGTTTGAAGTTGTAGCTTTGAGAAATAATTTGATGAAGATCAGTTCCCAAATTATTTATTTTCAAGAAACAATAACACAGCAATGAGCCTCATCTTCTAAAATACGATCAAACTACAGTTATAAGAAAAGAAAACATCATCATTGCCTTTTCGGATTGGAAATTGTGCCTCGTCGTAAATGGCCCTTTGTATGCCATGAGGTTTTGTGTTACAATAGTCGTTAATGGTTTTGCTTGGCTTTGAAGCTGAACTGCAAACTGCTATTACGTTGCCTTGCCAAAACACAAAATCGGGATCTGGAGTGTTACCAAAACTCTGTGGATTTATAGTTTCAAATTCAATGTACCTAGCTTTTGCGAATACTGCGAGACACCTTAATAAAGATTTTTTTTTCATTATATAAAAAAAATACTATTAGGTACTTGTGCAATGATACAGAAAACTACATATTTTTTATATCTACTCTAAATATTTCCGAACAACTACTACTATATTAGTTACCACTTATAAGTTTACAACTCAAATTCTACTTCTACACCTAGGTACCTGTTCTTAGTCGCCAGTTTCGTCTTCATCTCCCGAGAATTTTCCTAACTATGTTGGGGTCGGCTTCCAGTCTAACCGGATGCAGCTGAGTACCAGTGCTTTACAAGGAGCGACTGCCTATCTGACCTCCTCAACCCAGTTACCCGGGCAACCCAATACCCCTTGGTAAGACTGGTGTGAGACTTACTGGCTTCTGACTACCCGTAACGACCGTCAAGGATGTTCAATGGCAGTTTCGTATTGTTCCATATTTGTGACCTACCTTGTGAGCATGGTCTTCTATTGCAGGCGATGGGTCTGCACCTCCTACCGTCTCCCTCCATGCCGTGCGGACACGAGCCGCACTCGAAACCGGACGCCGTGTTACGGCACTCCACGCCTGTGTTAGTTTTTTTGTGCGATTTTATCAGGAACAATCATGTTATTCACAAAAATAGTATAAATTCTAAAGACCCTCCGTGTTTTGGAAGAATTTTGATTTATCAATATAGCCTCGGTATGATTTGTTCGAATCATCCGATGTTTGCGTCCTCTGTTTCAGACTGTGCAATGAAATAAATACCAACTACTTTTAAAAATGTTATATGTTACTTTTGTAAATGTATAATTTCTACAAAAGACATCTTCAACGAAAATTCTGATTTGATGCTTGCTATTAAATTTGGTTTTAATTACATTATTCGTTTACTACGAAGCCTATTTTGGTTTTAATTAATCTTCATTAAAATACTGAGAGAAGTATTAGTACCTCTTCCCAATTAAATAATGAGGGCATTATAATTAAATACCGTTCATTTCAAGAAACTCGTAGTTCAAAAGACTATTTATAGCCAGATTAACCCCATAAATAGCTCAGACAAATAAGAAAATTGAATCAGTGAAAATGTCGTTCACCCAACAAGGAGCATCGTTACACTTTCGCCTACAGAGTCACAATCATGCCGACATATAATTGACAAATCTAGTTATTCATTCACAAATCTGAATAAGGTTAATCAAGCAACTTGATATTAGGTGGGCGAGACTCGCGACTCTGTAGACAGATGTATTTAAATGGACTGACACGTTATGGACTAGACAATGTGAAATAAAACGCGAATTTCAAAGAACACTTTAATAAAACCCACACTGAATATAAAAGTTGCTTGGTACACCTTAAGTTATATGATGTGACGATGATTCTATAGTTAATGAAGTTATGATAATAGATGATTGTAAAGTGATGTTATAAAATATGTACTACAATGATATGTTAATGTTAAAATACTCGGATGGAGTATACTACTACATGTACTTAGTGATTCTAAACTAATGTACATTTCAACTGACTACTTTATTGTACTTACTGATGAAGCCAAATTATCAAAAACAAGTTACACACCAAAATCTAAAACATCAATCAATAAATGCAATTTCTAAATCACACAATCTCCTAAAGTACTAAATAAATGACGGAAATATTGGCAAGAATGTTATAATGTGTATGAATGTTTAGTAACCAGGGTAGCAGGAAGATGAGGAGCATCTCTCGACGGGTGGTGGCGAGGGCACTCTATTGCAGCACTGACGCAGCTGGCTGCGAAGGCTGTCGATGGTACCCTTCTGGTCTGCGACCTCGCGACGAAGTGACTCGATCGTTGTACGAAGTAGTGTGAGTTGACGGATAACTTCGTCTGGAAAAAGTGAGTTTTATAGTTGGTAATAAGAGAGGAAAAAAAAGTGGCGGAAAGGTCTTTTCACTTTTTGGAAAACCTGCCAAATCTATCTCGCAGACGAGCAGATAGATATAACCACACTAGGATTTATGTAGCTTTCTATAACTGAGAGCACTTCAAGAAAGAAGAATAGTTCTAGAAATTATTAAAAACACACACAGAGTAAGAAGCTCTTTTTATATCCTTCTAAATAACATCCTTACCATCGCAAGATTCAATAGCATTCGAAGGAATATCTCCTCTGTTTGGTGGCGGCTGAGGCAGCACATTAGGATCGATATAGTTTCCTCTATACTCATCCCCTTGCATTTGTTCTTCTTGCCTCTCGTCTTTCGCCATGAAGTCTCGAACCTCTTCGAAGTCTATCTCTCCAAGTGTAGTGAGAGCTGGAGGTTTCATCGTATTTTCATGATAATTGCAATTCTGTGAATCTAAAACAGCCTTTTCGCTGGTGTATATTTCTATTGGCACATTTTCTTCGTGGAACTGTAAACAAAAGGTATAGATAGTTCAACTCAGATTTGCGCGCGGCCCTATGTGTGCGTCGGCTTGTAAATATACAACTTTCATTCGTGTGACAGTGACGTCGTCCGAGCATGACGTGTTCTTATCGCTTTTTGTTATGGGTACAGTCGTTTACGAAAATGTCTAGTTCTTCACGGAGAAAATGTTTTAAGGAGTCAGGTAGCGTTTCAAAAAAATGAAACAACATTCAAAGCTTTTTATTATTACATTTTACAGTTTATCATTATTTTCTCATACGGCTTTTCAAATTGACATCGACAGTATCTAAGAAATAAATGAAGTGAAATATCTAAGATTAATTAAATACTCCTTACATATTTTCTAGCTCGGGGTACGCGGACAATAAATAAATGTGTGGACTAAGAATGTAAAAGACCTATAATTTAGTATAATAATGGAAAC
Organism: Helicoverpa zea; assembly: GCF_022581195.2. Taxonomy (NCBI): domain Eukaryota; kingdom Metazoa; phylum Arthropoda; class Insecta; order Lepidoptera; family Noctuidae; genus Helicoverpa; species Helicoverpa zea. Next base: position 2,919,649 of record NC_061468.1, read on the forward strand.
AAAATGTGTGGGGAATTTTAAAAAATTATATTGCTTCGCATAATGTCGACCAAAATAAGACGGAAATAATGAAACTCATAAATGAACGTTTAAGTCAAATTGATGAAGGGATGTTGGGTAATACTTGTCGACATGTACAAAAGAAAAAAGAAGAATACTATAGACATTTTGACATGGAGTCAGAATTTATAATTAACATTGGTGAAATTAGCGAATCCGAAAATTCATCATTTGATTTTTCAAGTAGCGATACAGAATCATTATAAATAAATAAACTAAATTACGTAATAACTGTACTTTAAACAGCCGTATACAACCCCTAAATAACTGTATTTGTACCCGACTGTACCTCTTGTCACGCACACAAAGTCACTGTATATGTACAAGGGTTACCCACACATAGGGCCGCGCGCACGACTGAGTTGAACTTACTATAGTTAGTTTTAGAAATATTGGCACTATTTATTTCATATTTTCACCACAACGATATTTTTGATTGCTTTGGTCTGTATTATCTGTGCCAAATCAAGTTTAGTTAATTAAGTTCTAGAAACTTTCAAGCACCCTCCACGGCATCGTTAGATTGGAGCTCCTCGAGAGCGCTTGAAAATAAAACGCTGGCCACTCAAGTATTTGGCTGGATTATTTACTCAAGACTTTAATTTAGTAATTAAATGTTCTAAATGTTTTTGATTATCTTTCTGAGCGAAGACTGAAATATGCATCTAATATATTTGTAACTAAACGTACTGTATATGTATACTCACCAGTTTCATTTTCTTACTGGACAGTGTTGCCAGCAAGTCATGTTTGGCTGACATGACATGCCAGTGTCGAGGCTTGCAGCCCACGATGAGTTTCACCCTGCTAGGAGTCATCAGTAGAGCCAGGGTCCCTCGGGGATGTTCGCTCAGACTCCACGATACGGACTTCATGTGACCACCGTGGAGACTCTCCAGGGTTACTGGGAAATAATTTTTCTGCCATTACTTTGTTGACAGCTGCGAATTTTTTGTTGTGCTTATGTTTTGAAATTACTGGTTCATTAGATGGGATTCTCTAATAATATGAGTAGGTAATTTGTGTAATTTTAGCGTAGATACTAGACTAATTTGAATTGATAAATTCATCAACAAGATACGTACCAAGACTTCTTACTATGAATGGGATTGTTTGTTTTATAATTTGAGACCTAAATAACGATAGCAAAAAGTCATTCTATTCGAATACAATTTGTTTCATGCAAGTAACTAGGTATGCCCAATGAACCATGCTACAACATTTACTACTAGGTAACTTTATTCGCCTCGCCTCATATGTTGTGGAATGTTTTAGCACAAACTGTGGCCGTTTACACATTATGTGGCCGCTCCAGCTAAAGCGTTAGGCTTTATTACAACATAAATTGTACACTTTTTCTTTCTCGGCCAAGACAAGTTTTTTAAGATAAAATTAGACACTTTTTTCTTGCTAGTACTTTTATACTTACCGTCTAATGAAACCATATAGTAAAAATTATTTATTATGTTGTTCATTCGTACGTAATAACTCTCTAAATTGATTTCGGATTAATTCTGAGGCAAGACAATTTCGTTTACGTGAAGCTACTTTGTATAACTCCGAGAAATGGCCTCTTCTATATTAGTTACAACGTTACATATGTACATTATGTTATTTACCAAATCTCCATTGAAATTGTTAACCTAATGCCAATACTTTTAGCGTGACTCTGCAACACATAAGAATGCAACTTAACATATCTTCCTCTCACCCTTGTTACTCTTCCCATTATAGTAGAGCGAGAAGTTGACATCTTCAGCTCCCTTCGCGTGCAGCAGTTCCTCTCGCGTGTTGATGGTGCTTCGAGGACCTGGCATCAAGATGACGAGCTGGCCACCGTTGCGGGCTTTTTCCGCTGCTGCCATCACGCTGGTTGTTGCTTCTGAAAAAAATAACAATATTTCATTATTATCGAAACATTGGCTTCATTGATATCTGTGAAAGCACCTCGTCATCACGGACAACGGACGTCCACTGCTGGACTAAGGCCTCCCTCAAGCTGGTGAGATTTGCTTATACTCTCCACTGGGCATATGTGTCTTGGTGAACAACCAAATTAAATAAGATCTAATTCTTACTGAGTGTTTCGAATTACCAATTGTTTTTGATATACAACGATGTCAGAACTACAATTCTAAAAACTGTTTTTAGGAGAAAGATACATCTTTTTACATAAGCCATGTTTAGAAATAAAACCGAATGAAAGCGGGAGACAGCTGGTATTAACATAAATGATTAACGAATCCAGTCAGGCCTGTCAAACTTAATTTGTATCTAAGTACTATAAATAACATTAAGATAACGACACGTGTTTACATTTTACGCAAAGGTCGAAACTTCTAAAGTCAGTGAACTCCAATAGGTCTCAAATCTAAGTGAAATTAATTAATTTTCGTTTTTGTTGATAATATCTTGAGAAATTAGGTAATCGTTTAAGAAAGTCAAATTCAACACAACTTTGGCACCTAATGGACCTTTCCGCCCTATCGTATTAAAGATTATTGGCTAATAAATTCACTATTCACAATTTTTATTAAGTTAATAAGAAACGTTTTCATAGTGATATTTTTATTTTACATTGTAAGTAGAAGCAAACTATTTCTTATGAAGTCCCAAGGAAACTATTCTGGGACCCTATAAATCTTTGTCGAAAGCTTCATATCTATCGTTCTTTGCTATCTAAACACATCATAACAAATGATACACATTCATGACATTATTTGGACTTACAAAAATAGACTGTCAGTTAGGCAAAAAGGTAAAGATAGTAGAGAAAGTACCTATATTTATTCATCTGATAAAACAACACAAAGTGCCTTTCTTTTCAGTAAGATACTAAAGAACTGTTTGAGTTTCAAGATTTTAAAAGAAATCCTGGCAAAAGTCATTCAACAAAGTTCTAGTAATAATTTACATTAATTCTAAATCTTGCTCTTAGAATAAAATAGCTCTTTTGATAATGTAATTCACTAAAGTTTTATGTGATAGCAAGATAACAAATCTCAGTAAAACCTAGGGAATAAAAGGCTGAATAATATTTTTTTTTTCAACAAAAGAAGTCTACTAAAATATCCAAGATCTAAGTAGAAATTCGTTGAAATAGTCACAGAGGTCGTCAGTTCAGTGATAAGAGTACCTACCTATTGTAAATCGCGGTTGTGAACGATAACAGCCCGTCAACCCATTGAACTGGAAGATAGTCAGATATTGTTGCTAAATCGAATATTGTGTACAAGACAATATCTTAATTAAGCAATGAGACCCGACATGTTAGCTAATAAACGTTCGTAGATGAACATATCTGAAGTATAGAACTATGTAGAAACCTGATTGTACACCTAGCCGTGAAATGAAACAACAAATAACATAATGTTGAATATGATTGCTAAAATTCATATTCTATTTTGGGTTTGACCTACAACAACAGTGCATTACCTAATGCCTAATTGCTAAGCTGGAAACGGAAACACGATCCATCTGTCACAGCGCATGAATTACCGCGAAATTAATAATACAAACATTCTAGGGTATGACCACACAGAACTAATTATAACTTCAAAACAATGCTATATAATGGAAATCAATATTTTAAAACTTTGATCCATCACTTAAATATAAAATGTTTAATTATTTGGCCAGTCGTAATTACTGTTGAGCAAAATAAAGATAATACTTTTCGCGTCAACGCAGAATCTTCCAAACATTAAACACGTGTACTTGAAAAGCAACAAAACAGGCAGTTCTAATAAAACAGTTGTCGGTTGCTCCCAAGAAAGTTATTCTGGACTGTATGACACAACCGTTGACTCACACGAGATGGATGTTTTTACTTGTTTCTTACTTATTTACTTAACTAGCGTACAACGCTTAAAAGCACATCTTAGAAGAGCTTGATTTGATGTTCGTGTAAACATCCAATGAAAAAAGAAATGGTAAATAGACCATCTGATCCACAATGACTACCGAGAATCTGGTACTTTCTGATGTACCGCAATACAAAATGGGAATACCATTCAATTTAAGGCCGTAACAATGCTTGGCATATTGGAAATGCAGGATGTCTACTGGTGAAAAAGAGTAATTATGTAAGTATACGTAAGATTAAAGTTCATACATGGACGGAGACGTGTCAACGTAATCGCATCTGCTTGCTCACCCCGAAAATATGTTTTTATGACTCTACCAGTCTTTGGCATGGTAAAACAATAGAAAGCTATTCCATATGGGAGCTCTTGGAACTTAATTGAGCAGACATGACATCTGGCCAGTTTATCAGCCTCTTGAGGATCATAAAAATTCCCGTTACCACATAACAGGCTGTTGGCTCATCTTAAAGGCTGGCAGTTAGTAATTGAGGCGACATAGTGATGTCACAGACAAGCCGATGGCGTAACGGTCCGAGATATATAAAAAGTTAACTCGCATCTCCTTGTAGGGCCTTCCTGCTGAGCGCGCCGCGCGATTCTGACCCCGTTGCCAATCTATGGAGTTATGTTTTTTTTTTCATTATGTATGGAGTGCTTTATATTGCAGATAGCTGATTTTTCTATGAACAACACATCCGTTGTCTATTATTTTCTTCTAAAGCCTTGTTGGCGTTAAATTGATAAAATTCTTTTGAGTTTACCTGTAACTGATTGTGCACTACTGTTTATCTGTTTTTAAAGACATAATTATAAATACTAGTGCATTCTATTGTTAGTAAACCGATAAAAAAATGAAATAAATCAGTAGTCATTGAAAAGCCGTACTTTTTTTTCTGTGCAATTAGTCAAACTCCTGCATAACTCATCAATTGAGTGTTATTGTTAATCATTTTCAAGTAGGTACATAATTATGTTAATTTTCTTTTACAATAAAACACTCTATGCTCATACATAAGAACAAAGATATTGGCTCGTAAACCAAGGCTCGTGGGCAGTGAAGGCAGTACAAATTAGGCTATCAACGCATGTGGGCAGCGTTAGGGTTCGGCTTGCCTAATACAGTAACGAGGCTTGGCGGATTCATAATCAGCTGTTCATAGCAACCGGTTCTTTTATTCGGCAATATAACATCTAAAATACGACGAACAAAAGTACTGAAATTTATTTCAATAAAACCCATAAGGCTGCAGCTGTTCACTTCTAAATCAAGCCTGATAAAGTAAGGGATTAAAGGTGTTGAAAATCTTTGGTTCGTTATTGAGGACTAAGCTTGAAGCTTACAATGGAACCGTCTCTATATAAAAACTTAAACTTCTTTCAAGATTTTAGCTTACTCTTTGATTTAGATTCCTCTTATTTTGCCTCTACAAAATGGGTTATTGAAACAAAAATAGATCGAAATTATCAGATTACCAAGAAATAAGCGAAATCAAGGATTCAATAAAACGATACGCAAGATTAAAATTCTTATTAACGTTATTCTCTTTAATATCTTCGGAGGCCTTCCACGGCATTTTGAAGTTCGAAAAAGAAATTATAATACCAGATTGTCATGGCTGTTTCAAAGTAAAAGATGTATTTTTAATACAAAGATTATGTAGATTTATCTCGAGAGTATAAAAATGAAGAGAATACATAAATAAAGTGATTTCGACGGAGTATTTTTTTTTTTGTAAAACTAAATCAAAATGCTTGTTGACTTTGTACGAGTGACATTGAAAAATGAACTGAGTCTTCAGGCTTTGCTAGAGAAACAAAAGAAACCAATTCAAAACTAAATATTAGAGGTGAGAGAAACTAATATTTAACTCACTTAAATCGAAAGAAAGACTATTTTCGAGAAGAGCTAAAATTCAAGCATTTCGTAATTAAAATACATAATAATGTTCATCATCCATTACATTTGCATTACCTATTGTCATTTGAGACTTTACCTAGCTATAGGTAATCTACACAAAAATATGTATGGAACTAATAATTAATTAGTTTTTCGAACAATACCAACGTAAACAAACATGACAATATTACAGCGCCTACAGAGATCAATTCATATTCCAATTTCATAATAGTTCATTGTGTTCCATAATGAAGTGCTAAAGTAACTAATTGAATTATGAACTATGATGTCACGCATTGAAGCATAGTTTGCATTATATTCGATAATTATTTGAACGAAAGGTTTCTACTTAAACTTAAGATAAGTACGTCTTTGTGTAGGTACGCTAATCTCACCACTAAGATTAACAACTTAACATAGTAAACAGATAATCAAACTACTAGATAAACATACCAAGATCAGCCGATTTCTAGTAGTGTTAATAATCGTGTATAACCATATCCAAGTAATTGACAATTGCCATTCAAGCCTTCTTTACGAGGTAAAGAGAGAATAAAAACAAATACATCATCATCATTCAATGAATTCTTAGACTACATAATTAAACTTGTAAGACCCAATTGCCGACAAGAGGCGTAGGCGCAGGCGTCGATGAGATCATTCTTGCAACCTGCTCGCTGCATTTTATTGCTCACTACATTCTCAATTTGGCCATAACGAGGAATCATGCCAATATTTTGAAAGTAAAGAATAATAAGTAAATATATATAACATTTAAGTAAATATCTATAATTACGGCAAAAAGGGTTTTCTGTGAAGGGTTTTCTTAGTAAATTGGTGACGCTTAGTACTTTATTTCATAGTTGGATGACCGGACTTGCGACAAGTTGGTTAGATCATGTTATTATTAATCACCCATACCTATATTAACTCATTGCCTACAGGAGGACTAGTCATACATGTTCTCATATGTAGGAATGTCGCTGCATATCATAGAGTAGACTTTCCTGCGGTACGGGTTTCTTCAAAATTATTTTTTACTGAATTCACCACAAAAACATATGAATCCAATATTAGGGTACTATTAAGAGTGTATCCTTTGTAATGTGATGTAAGCCCATAATATCTTTCGATGTATAAACAGACTTAACAAACCCCTTACCCTAAACACCTTTTTTATGTAAAAAAGGATCAAATTATACAACATGTATGCTTAGGAATTCCCCGGACGAAAATACCCAGTTTTTTGGAGCAGAAATCATAGATATTCAACTTATATCAAACCAAAAAACTCGTATCTCAAATGTACGAATAAAGTTTAGACATAGTTTTATAAATATATTCACGAAAGTAGGGTCAACTTTACGTGTCCACTCTTCCTAACGTGTATTGGAAAAAGTTTAGGTAGAACTAAAACTAGAACGATGTGAACGTCTCGGTTGAAATCAGCCAACAAAAAGACTAACAAATTCCTGAAAAAGTACTGAAAGTTCAACTTACACTTATTTAATTTTATTTGGTTTTCATTTCAATGAGCACGGAACTGAAGTATGAATTCTTAGAAAGAACAATAACTTTATTGTTTGTGTTATAAAGAAAAAACTTCCTATTCAGGGAAAGGTGTTCATATTGTTTAACGAGCCCAGGTTTCATGAAGTCTGTAATTAAATTCTATTCCATGAACCCCTGAAAGTACCATTAACAGATAAATTCTTTGGAATACATTATGATGTATTTTGATGATAACGGAATAATAATGTTATTTGCATCAGTGTAAATTAATTACGGCGCTCAAGAGCAAGCAATTATTTATTTTATCAGGAACGATGACATCAAAATTATTTTTTAATTAAGTCTGCAAGCTTGTTTATTGTTATTACCAATTTGGTAAAGCATCTGTGAATCTAATCCGATATAAGTTCACATGCTACGTCACTGTGAACATTTCGTAAGGTCTATCATGTGGCTTTGTAAATAAATATTGAGCCTAATAAATTATTCATAATGGATTCAGCAGATGTGTTGCTGGCCGCCTGAAATGGTTGTTGGTTGTTGCCTGAATGATTTGAATTTGGAACATATTCAAATAACGAATTCGGTTCGATGGTTTTAGGCATCTTTTTTTTTACTTGGAGTGTAAGCAGGTTCTTATCACGATATAAAGGACGTTAAAAAGTTATATAGTTCGGCCATTCAGAGAATGCGTTCCTGACACGTCGCGATTGAACTGACGACGTAACTACATTCATTGATTATTGATATAATAATGTTGTTTTAATGCTCCTCAATTGTTAAAACGGTAAACAACCAGCAAAAATATTTTTATCGTAACTGCAACGCAAGTAAATCGCTGTTAGTATCGTTCAATCGCGACGTGTCAGGAACGCATTCTCTGAATGGCCGAACTATAGTAAGTATGTATATGGGAGATAATGTTCATGAGAGATAAATTACGTTTAATTAATTAAACGTCAAAATAATGATCGATCAGTTGTTGCATCAACAAGTTAAATGTTATCTACCTACATGTATGCATGTGAATTATAACGCAATACTACATAATTTGAATCCATTATATGGTCATAAAATATTCTTGAAACACGAAAATTTCAGAATCATATCTTTTCGTGAACACTTTGGAGAAAATACGTTCATAAAATCCCTTACACAAAGCCTAGTATATTATACGAGACGAGCTTATTAATATGTAAACCGACATGAAAAGCACTTTTTAGAGAAGAAAAGATTGTGAAGAACGGCGTTCTATTTTATATGCTTAAAAATAAAGAATAATCTGCTTTATTTTTTATGAAAATTATTTATTTAGTAAATACTGTAATTTAGTTACTTAAAGCTCGACATTTGCCAGTTACATTGTAGAAAATTAAAATAGAGACCGGAGACTTCAATTAAGGAAATAAGTAATTTTAAGTACCATATCAGGTTTGCAATATATCTTTGAAGACGGAAGCTTTACATTAAATAGCTAAGGCAATAAGAAGCCTTGGAAATTCGTTATATCCGTCAGTCCGTCTGTCACATTAAATTCGCCCCTATCCCAACCTAGCTTACCTTTTTTGTCATTTGAATTCTTCCGAGTAAATAAGTACCTAATGAGTAAGTTAAGTTGAAGAACTTTGACAACTTAAGTAAGCCTTCGCATAAATGAGAGTCTTTCTAAACTTTCCTCCGAACATTGAAGTGATCAATCAAGTTAATTTTGTTGTTGACAACAAGAACCTCATTTTATGACACAATGTACGCAAGTACGCCAAAGACATGCTTAATTTTAAAAACAACAACTTTACCTGCCTATTAACGAGGAAAAAACCTACCTACCTAGTTTTGAAGAAAATGAAAATTGGTGCCTACTCATGCCAAGTCAATAAATACAAGTATTTAAGCTAAACAATTTATGTATTTTCTTATAAGCACTACGAGTAGTGGATCTAGACAGTCATTTGTTATATTCAGACAACCGAACGACATTGCAACACTCAGAGTAAAAATAGCCACGGTTTTCAAGTGGTAACAAGCCATTTCCACTGGATGTATAACAAGCAGTTTCCATTAGTGAGAAGCTTATTCGCCCAATTCAGGTGTTGATAGGTGTATGAATTGATGCACTTGAGATGAGAACGACTATTATAAATCGTAAGGTGAAACTTTGTAGGTATGTACGGATGTACTTTCCCGCAAAAAGTAGTGGATGGATTTTATTGGAACTAATAATATGGCTTTTAAATCCGAGTAACATATATACCTGGGGACATGGGTAAAACAGCGGGTGGAAGGTTATTTTGTATGAATCTGGAAGGTGGGCCATAGATTGAACTCATTATACCTAACAGTGAGATGTGTCTGAACTCTTCGAACTTTCATAATAATATCCATTGAGTTATTTGGAAACAAAAGTTCTACTCTTGTCTAGACTATAAAAATTCGGTAAAAAAACTTTTTAGTTAAACGGTTTTATATCTTATGTGCACTGAAAAATAAAAAATAAAAAAACAGTTACTTACCTATAAACCTACGTAGGTGGTCCCGGTCATATAAGACTAAAATAAAAACGTGGGGCCCATTCCGTAACTATTGTTGTAATACTTTCTTCTAGCTAGAGGTATAATAGGTGTGGATTGCATCGACTTACTATAATCATAACTGGAGATTTTGACAATCAATTATCAGCCGTAGCGGCTTCATCAGCGAACGCCGAGCTCACGATCTACCAAAGTATAAAGATATGCTTTGCCATAAGTAGGATTTCAGAGGGCCCCACGTTTTTATTTTAGTCTTATATGACCGGGACCACCTACGTAGGTTTATAGGTAAGTAACTGTTTTTTTATTTTTTATTTTTCAGTGCACATAAGATATAAAACCGTTTAACTAAAAAGTTTTTTTACCGAATTTTTATTATCTAGTTTTTAGTATTTAATGAAAATGCCTACCGAATATTCTTCATTCTATACATGGGTCAGCAGCGGTGAGGGAGTGCTAGACTCTTACTGACTAAAAACCGTTGTTTTTCGTCGTAGGCCTTTTATGTACCACGACCACGGTAACTCTTTAGGACAATCCCGCAGCCCAGGCAGGCCTTGGCCTTGTTGGGCCCCGTTGGGGTTGCTGACAGTATTCTACTTGAGTAGCCCTTTCATTTGATACCCATATTGAGGGGGTTGTGGAAAAATATGTAATCCGCCATTTTGTACCGGCGGCCATCTTGGATTTACAATGTTATTGATATTACTATATTGTATTGTCATCGGAATTAAAGGTGTGTACCAAATTTCAGATCAATCTGACAACAGGAAGGCACTGAAATTTTAATTTCTAAATTTGACCCAAGAATGAATAAATAATAAATAAAACAAACGGGGTGAGCTAAATAAGGTACTTTTGTCGAGTCTAGTTTCGTAAATCGATGCTATGGCCTAGGTAAAAGAAATCCCCTTTCACACAGACGAAGTAATAATAAAGTTACCACTTTCCAGAAATAAGGCAGGTTTTGCTATCGTTAAGCAGTAAGTAGTTACACGCTGAAAGGTTTTTATCTTTATTGTGTAACAGATTCAGTCATGTTCCACCGGCTCACTAGCGTAGTTACTTACAAATATTTATTTCTTGTATTGGAAAGTCATCAAATTAACGAGTATTGGCGAAACAGGACATATCTACTTGAAGAAGAGTAGGTATGTTATTCATCATTTTATAATAGTCATAGTAATAAACTTACTAACCTAGAATATAAGACTAATACCTCGAGTGAGTTTTTCCTCAACAACAAACAAATTCCAATAAATTTGACTCACAGACGGATTACGACATCGGTATGAATACCTACATAAATATTATGCATCTATAGTACATACAAAATCGTAAACATTGTGCACTCAAGTATTGTGTCAAACCAGTATTATGCTCCCTATATGGCCGGCCATCTGTCCCTTGACCTGATCTGGTGATGCCTCAACTATATTCGGTTATTGTAGCCACACAATAAACTTCATTAAACTTCATCATTTTTATTATGTACGAGAATGAAATAGCTTAGGTAATACTACAAATATTTAGATCAGACAATTATGAATTTTCTATAATAGCTACAGAAGACATGTTCTGCGTCTCCCATCTCTCGTCGTAAAGTAAGGAACAAAATTCCTTTATTTACGCACAGGACCTACACATTTGTATTTCTCGTACACCACACGATGTGCTATGTTAATATCATTTAATCCAGAGGTCACTTGACAAGGCAGCCCGAACTAAGCGTGACAAATAGATTACGAGATGGTCTGTTTACCTCGGCGAGTAAATTTGGTGGCTTTGTCTATCATAATAACGTACACTCGCACCAGCTTTACGGACTTGGGGCTCTCTTTTACTACCTAATCATACCGATATTAAGAGAAGCCTGCTTGCTACACCGACTATGTGCAAAAAGGTATTATTACTTTGGGGATACCTACTAACGTAGCTTCACTATCTTCTAGTAATAACACAGAGATATTTTTGAGATAAACGTAAGCTGCGACAAAATAAAGGACTGAGACGCTACCTAGTGGCGTAACATAACATTCTACGCAATCAATCAGTGTCTTGGGTAAACCATAATGTTTATTTAGACATCCAAATTTTAGGCTACCATTTTCATTGATCGCAAATTCGTAAGTTCGCCGTCGTGGGCTATTTTCTTGTTTATAATTTTATTATAGGTACCTATTGTAAGATATGCGATGTGTTTGTAAGTTTGAAAGGAGCAGAACTACTGAGCCTAAACTTGACCAGATTGCTAAGAAAATTAAAGGATGCTCCCAACGAAAATCTAAAGCTTCAAACATACGATTAATAAACCACAATTAAGACCAGTCGTTGAACTACAAAGAAAATTCCTGCACTTCCGCTCTTAGCTAATTATGTTGCGTACATGCATTCGTTATATTTCTCTTCGAACGCTAATGACCCCGAGAATAGGATCGCAGCTGCCCTAATGGGAATTTATGTTTACTTTGACTGATGTATTTCTGTGGTAGGGGGAGAGATTTTAATTTCGCTCGTGAGTTTATGCATATTTAGCGACTAGTTTGTGTTGAAGTTATTCAGAGATGCGTATTCTTGCTAAAAAAGACAATTTTGATTCGTTAAAGATTCCACTTGTTGGGATAAGGGTGATCAAAAAATATTAAAGCTAAAGCATCAAGCTAGACAACAAATCCCTAGACTTTTTAGGGTTCCGTACCCAAAGGGTAAAACGGGACCCTATTGTTTTCGCTCCTCTGTCCGTCCGTCCGTCCGTCTGTCACCAGGCTGTCCGTCTGTCATCTCATAAACCGTGATAGTTAGAGAGCTAGCGTGAAATTTTCTCAGATGAAGTATTTCTGTTGCCGCTATAACAACAAATACTGAAAACTAGAATTAAATACGTATTTTGGGGTGCTCCCATACAACAAACGTGATTTTTTGTCCGTTTTATAAATACGTTACGGAACCCTTCGTGCGCGAGTTCGATTCGCACTTGGCTGGTTTTTTTGTCATAAACCAAAAAGACAACATTACAACAAGCAACGTTATAGATAGGTACCGGTATCGTTTTAATAAAACAGATTACGCGTTTAAGTATCAAAGCAACTTGAATAATAAAGATAATTGCATGCAATCCAATAAAAAGTAGCTAGGCCACCGCCCACAAGATACAAGATTGGAAGAATAGTAGGTACCAAGCGGTTACACGCTATAGTAACTAGTCGCACTAAGATTCCTTCAAATAACTCCTACGCGAAGTGATAAGATGCGGACCCGTATTGTTTATTTTTAGTATGTTGTATATCTTAATGGCCTTTACACTTTCGAGATTGAGTAAAATTCATACGAATTCCACTTAAATCTAAACTTACATACCTATTATTGCAATCGGCTTATGACTACAAAGAAAACGATAAAAGGTATAGGTACTCAATTGTTATGAAAAATTTAATTTTTTGTTCAACATTTAAGTTGCAGCAGATCATTTTTTCCCTAAGACTACCAACTGACCAAATTAGGACTTCCATATTGAGGTAGGTACCTTACACTTAAACAAGTTCGTATTTGTAAAATAATAAAGTTCGTTAATGGTTTCATCTATTTTTCTAGTTTATAAATTGTTTACGTTATTGATATTTAGAACACGAAAGAGATAAATAAAAAATGTATGTCGCCCTCTGACATCGGATAGAACTCGGCACGATCTCACGCAAAGGCATGTAGAGAATTATTTATGAAAATATATTTTCTCTGTAATTAATGGATAGTTGTTGAAATAATACCTAAGTGGAGTAATTTAAAAATGTTAAAAGTAAAATCGCAAGAAAAGTTACTTAATGGCGCTGCTCAAGTTTGGGTGTTAATGATCACTGAAATAATTTCATGTGACATACCTTCGTCCAATGTGAGTGATGTTGTGACCACCACCAAAGCCAGAAGCGCCAGGAGTCGCGCGCACATGGCTGTGGAAGCCATGTCTGCTGAAACACCATACTTTTTAATTATAATTCAATTTTTGCACTCTCTCAAACCATTCTTGGTAAGCAAAAGAAAATGGAAGAATGAATTTTCAAAATCAGAATAAGATTTTTTTTTCTTGCAAAATAAAAAAAAAAAACTTTTTTGTTTATTCTTAACATTTTCAATTTTATCTTTTAGTATTCAAATTATTAAAACTTTTAAATAATGATTTTATTACCGCGAATTTTTATCTGAACAGTTTTCCCGCGTAAACTTTTCTAAGGCGCGCAAGCTCGGTTGGACGAGTGCGCGTGCGCGAGCCGCTTTCGCGCTTTTGAACTGGCGCGAACACTACTACGAGTATTTTACAGCTCGATGACTTGTTTGAATGAGTTATTATGTTTAACAACGGTAAGTGTTACTTTAATGTAGGTACAGAGTTCTATTATGCCTTAGGGATAAGCAGAGACTTGGATTATTATAGTTAGCAGTACCTACACGAAAAAATAGGAAGTTGCAAATCTTATAATTCGCCTATTAAGAACCCAAGTACAAAAGTAGATATTACACCGCGAGGGCCAAAGATCTGGCCTGCTAAATAATAATATCAGAATGCTTTACATCCAGTTTCAGCTTTACTTGTCTGTCTTGTCTGGAATAATGTACATCATTATTAGAAACCTCATAATACCTATACTTACCTAGATAAAATAAAACAATCGTAAACGGTATCTGTAATAAATACCCTGAACATAACATTCCTTTTTTGCAGTAGTAAAATGCATCTCATTGAATAGTACGAAGACAATTTATTTGGAACACCTAGCCTACCTAAGAAATTAAATGAAATTAAAGATAGTTTTTAGCCTACTATTTTAAAGGAAGCGTGTATTTGAATAAAATAAAACGCCTTTTTGTTAACTGTAGTAAAAACTTGAATACTTTTATTCCCGCCAAATAAATTGTCTACGGATAGAGGTAACTTCAGCGATTCCTGTCGAATCATGGTATTTTAATCTGTGGTAAAATTCAATTTTATTTTTTAATGATGGCAATGTTATATAGTGTTCTGCTGTTTGTCGATGGTCAGTGTTTGAGTGATTTGTCGCAATCGCAAATGTCATAGTATTTTTTGAGCTCAATAATATCAGGATGGCAGAAAACAGAGAGGAAATTCTAGCAAATTTTCAGGTAAGAGTGCCTTTACAAGATAGCCCTTACTGAATTTTCATATGAACGTCCATTGGTGTTTCGGAAAGGTTATGTAGTGTATAACAACAGTGACTCTTAAATCTCGTTTATCTCTTTGTGCTTTGGTCTTATCGTAGTTTTGAAAGATTTTTTAAAAATTTCTTTGTCCTTTTTGTATTACTGCATAGGTTTTTCGATTGTGAATCATGGTTTTGACACGTGTTATACGTTACGAATTGTGCCTTTATTATTTCTTTGTGCTTATTCGTTGTGAACTTCCTTGAAATCGCTAAGCTACGAGGTAGTACAAGGTAAACCTTGTGGTTGGTGTTTACTACGCTATAGAATTGCGTAGTTGGTATAATTAAGGCAACATTATACTTTTATATAAATGTAACTGTGTGTTCTAGGGTATAACAGCCATAGAAGATGTTGCTGAAGCTATATACCATCTGGAAGAAGCAAATTGGGACTTACTTGTAAGTAAACAACTTTATAATTTTTCACTTTTAACTCTTGCCTGTAGAAATTATAAAATGTATGCAATTTCTGATACAATTCTTCATAATAGAAAATTCAGTTTGTACACAAAGGGATTTTTAGTTTTCTTTCTGGCATCCTACCCATATAAGGGATTGTTTATATATTTAGTAATTGTAGATGTCATGTGTGTCATGATCAGAAAATATTGCTGTTTAGATATCAACTGATATTGCAGGTAAACACACTGGTTTATTGTATATCTTTACAACTAATAAATTAAGTTTTGCTTTGTAGAAACTAGTTTGATGATTATGTGTGACCTTAAAATTTGCATGTCATCTAGGCCTCTACTATGATATTAGGTCTATTTCTAACTCAACTAAATAACAATTGAAATGAGAGTTGAACAAGAGTATTTCATAATTATTACCTGGTACCCATGTCCAGAGGGGACTTTTTCCCGCACCCAGATAAAAAGGAGTCTATGTTATTAAAATGCATAAATACTATGAAATAAGAAACGTCCAAACCTCAGGATGATGACACTACTAATGATCTTATGTATCAAGTGTATGCCATAGCACAAAATTATGGACTAGCACAATATTAATGCCAATATTATAACACTGAAGGATTGCTTTGTTTACTGGACAGATTTGAAAAATTACTTCGCTGTTAGACAGCCCATCTATCAAAGAAAGATATGTATACTACTTTTTAACAGGGTGCACAAAGCAGCCCCCATGGGACTGCCATAGCAACCGTTATGGCAGAAGCCACTATTAAATATAAACTTTTACCGTCTTACCACAAAAACTTTTAAACGTCAGTTTAAGCCTTGTCTAAAAAAATGTCAAATTATGACGTTGACATATGGTTCATTTTGCAGCCACAAAATTTTTAGACAACTGTAAACCAGGCGTTAAAGTTTTTGTAGTAAGGCCATTATTGAATATATTGTTCTAATACTACGGTTTGTATAGTATTACCGCCTTTTTGTTGGTAGGTAATATCTAAAATGCAATAAGTATAATGAGTAAAACCAATAATTTATATTGATTATCAGGTTATTGAAACACCATAAGTATTTTATGTCATAGTGAAGACTATTCCTACTATGCCATATTTCTATTGTTGTCAGTTGAATCTGACCTACATTTTAACTGTGTCCTTGACAAATGTAATGTAGGTAAACTCTATTTATACAACATTTCTTTGTTCTAATTCTGCTAGTTTAATTGGCATTCACTTTTATGACAAAATATCAGCCAATTTCCTGAGGTTTCACCCGGGAACTACCATCCGTACATGGATAAAATATAGCCAGGTTCAGTGGTTTTGAAGAGGGTTAGGGTGCAAACAAACAAAATAATCTCCCTTCTTTATTATATCAGTATAGATATTGGTATAAATAGACTATCAGACTGGGAGACTAGAGTGTACTACAACTAAGCAAACAAAAAAACGAAAGCATCCATTCACAGAATCATTTAAGTCTTTTTAGTGTATTTGATAGGCAGAGATACAATGAACAGTCACAACCTAATCCAAATGATTTCAATACACCCTTACATTTACAGAAGAGAACGTGGATATGGCTTAATGTTGCACCATATTTTTATTTATTGTGAAAGAACGACTTTTTGTTAGGCTTAGAAAATTCGGAAAAAAAACTTGCGACATGGATTTAAAATCTGGATACTAATATTTTTTAATCTATTAAAAAATATATATATAGTCTTAGAATAAATAAAAAATATATAAGGTGATCTTCACACTGCCCCGCATCACGCTGCATCTTGCGTGTCGACGCACCTACGCGCGTTCCTGCGGGAGTGCAGATCTGCATCATCGTGCGGGTTTTTCACGCACTCACGCGCGTAGGTGCGTTTTGTAATTTCACGCACAGCGAGTTCCATTTTCAAATATACACGTCACGCCCATTCAAAATCACGCGCGGCATTGCGGGATTCAGTGTGCCATACCTTGCGTCTCGCCCCGCACCTACGCGCGGGGGTGCGTGTTTCTCCGCATGTATGTGCGTGATCCGCATGAACGCGCGTGGATGCATTTTCAGTGTGTTGGACTATGCGTGTTTTCCATACAAACGGAGATATTTCCATACAACGAAAAAAAACGCATCCACGCACTACGCTGCATCATGCGGGGCAGTGTGATAATCGCCTAACTCACAGCTCAGTACTCATAAAAGATGGTGACAATACAGTTTCTAGTATTTTTTTTTTCTTATAGAAATAAAAACTGGAAAGAATGTCTAAACAATGCTTGCTTGCTCCATGTATGGAGTAAGTTATGCTTCTTGTTGATATGTACATGTTATAACTACCTGTATAGATAAGTTTGTACAAAACAGGTATTAGTGTTGTTTTTATGACAATAAACTGAAGTACACATTATATTGTGTACAACTTAAGCTGTATTTGGCTTTTTGAAGACTTTTTTTAAGCTCATTTGATACATTAGGGATATAATGAGGTTTCAGTCAATTTCTAATGCGTGTGTCACAGCTAGCTAGGGCCGCCATCTCGAATTTCGCCAGACCCCATTTTCAATCCATTTGCCATTACCATATACTTAAATTCAATGAGGTGCTTCCTTACATGAAAAGTGTCCGGGTTTTCCACGGACACTTCTTGAAACTCCGCCCGGACGGCCTCCAAACGAGGACAAATCTGGGGAAACCCGGACGGATGGCGTCAGTCGCAGCCAGCTGGTTAAATTGCCAATCAATCAAACAACTACCTTTTGACTGAATAACCCCAACCAATAATTTTGCCAATTGGTTGATGTGACAGTGCTATGTATGCTCAAATATTTAAAAGCAAGTGACCATCTTACCACCAGTTAACAAATACACAAAGCATTATTAAATATTAAAATCAATAAACCAATATGTTTGCAGGCAGCCATCAACCGGGTGATGCCACAAGATGGGAACAGCTCAGCGGCACAGGACAATGACACTCATGACGTTGAGATGATAGACGATGATATATCTGTGATAACTCCAAAAACTCACCCACCAGGTATGTATTTAATTACTCTACGTTCTATGTGAGCTATCTGGACGCGAACACGAAGCGACGCGGCGAGATTTCCTTTATAGTGGCCAACGTGACATTGCGCTCAGTAGTCATCATCGCGCCGGCTCGCTTTGCGTTCGCGCAGGACTCAGTCTTGTTTTATTGCATGGTTGTAGGTATAGGGTAGAAGTTTTTTTATGCAGAAATGAATTGTTTTTTTTTAGATTTTGATGACTTATACTAGTCACAACACATGTATATTCTGTTTCATCAGATTACCCCCAATTGAAGGGGTGCAGTAGTGTCATAAAATTTATTTCTATTATAATTTTTTAAATATTTTTTGTGTTATATTCTGCAGACCGGGAAGACCGTAATCAAGCATCAACTTCCACGCCTAATTATAATATCACTCCCATCGTAGAACTACAAGTTCATTGTAATAATAAGATACATGAAGTCAAAATACCTGGGAATGCTTCAGTTGGTGAGTACTTTTATATGATTAGAATTTTATTCTTAGTCTAGTCAGTCAGCATGCATAACACGTTATTCACCATGTCATAATTTTGATACATCATTATAAACCGTATAAAATAAAAGATATGACAATTTCAATGCAATTTTTCAGATTTGATTATGCATAAGTCTGTTTAGAAATACATATAACCTTATTTCAACTAAACAGCACTAACCACTCATAGAGAAATTCAAACTGGCAACATTAAAACAAACCACCTCTTTCTCAGGTGATTTAAAAAAAGAACTGGAAAGGATTTGCGGCGTGCCAGTGTGCCGGCAGCAGATATCGGGGCTGGGCGGGTCGCGGGCCACCAACAACGCGCCGCTACTGAGTCTCAATCTGCCGCAGAATGCAGTGCTAAGATTGAAGGCCGCCGAACAACTGATGGCGGATGACGAGTAAGTACAGAATTTTTTACATTGTAAGTTCAACTGAGCTAGAAAGACATGAAACTTGCTGCTCAAGATGGAATGGAAAAGCCTTTTGCCAGATCTCATCATCAAGTCCCACAATGTCTCTAAATATAGTGCTACAAGGATCTTTTGGCACTTGGATGACATTGACAGGAGGGCGTTAGTGTACAATTAGGGTTACCAGCAAATAAAATCTCCCCAATAATAGGGAATTGTTTGATTTCCATTCTGTGACTTTTTTACTTATGAGATGTTCGTGTGATATAGGCCAAGGCTATTATTACATGAAAATAAAATTAAAGGTACCTATGTCAATGAAATAAATAAAAAAAATATCATATATTAAATTCGTTTACTATAATTATGTTCTGCAAGAACTACGTCCAGAGGTTGCATGCGATTAAATTCTTCATCATCTTCATCCTGAGAATCATCGTCGTCAGTGCTTTCCTCGCTATCAGAGCATAACCTTATGATAAATGGTTCGTCCAAATATCCATCTTTTTTTCGGTACTCTTCTTCCAGTTTCTTAACGTGGCCACAATGATTGCGCCATTCCTCGACAGAAATGGTATCGAATGCATTTTGTACCATGTCAGGCATTTGGTTTGGTGGCCTCCCAATATTTATCTCGGCTACTTTTCGTTTCATGGATGCCCAGATCATTTCGATGGGATTTAGATCACAATGATATGGTGGCAAACGACATATCTGAAAAAAAAATAGAATCTTATTCATCTTCACATTGGGTTGGTAATGTTGGTATTAAGATTTTGAGAAAAAAGGGTAGGTATAACTGAATTAAGTAATAGTTACCTTGTGACCCAGTCCTTTTAAAATAGCATCCACAGCATACACTGGTTCGGGTTTGTTTCTATTTACAAGTTCTAAGAGTTGTGGTCTTGTATATTCTTCTGAATATTCAATGTTGTTTATTCTTAACCACTCGATGATTTTATCTTTCCTACTGCTTGTGTTTGGGGGTTTGTTGACGCTTGTGTTGTGATATGGTGCGTTATCCATCACAATTAGACTGGGCTCCTTCAAATTGGGGGACAACTTTTCTAAAACCCATTTTTTAAAATTTGTATGGTTCATGTCGTCGTGGTAGTCACCACTCTTTGTTTGTGACTTAAACACCAAGCAAGCATTCTCCACAAAGCCTTGATTACCTCCGGCATGAACGATAATAAATCTTTGACCTTTAGAGATGGGCTCTAATACTCCATCTGAAATTTTAAAAAATAACTATGAAACAAAGCAGAACACTCAGAACAAAAATCACTCTTATAGAAAGATGTATTATTCAATAAGTAATAGTTCTGAAAAAAAGTTGTAAAAAATATATTACTCAATAATATTAGGAGATCATTAAGTAGCCAATACCTTCATCATCATTCTGCCAACATTTCCCAGCTGTATGACCGGAGTGAATATAGGTCTCATCTAAGTAGACTACAGGTAGTTTTTCTGTATCGTCATTATGTTTTAAAGTCTGAAATAAAATAATTTTATGGTTAGTTTGCAAATTGCTAAACAGTTTTATTAATGATTGCATTAATTTTGAATAGTATCTGATGGTTTAGATAAGCAATATTGTGTGGGCACTTAGTAATACAACCAAGTGTATCTTGGTGTTAATGTTGTTTCATGAACCACCTTTCAGCTACTGTCATGGTTCCTTTAAATGTCGATTACAATCATCAGCAGTACCTAATAGTAACCGGGACCACCAGCTCAACATGCCTTCCAAACCAAGGAATCGCTTAATTTTCAGACAATCTGGTGATTCAGCCTGCAATGTCATAACCAACGGAGGAAAATTCACACAAAGACAATTTGCACGATGTACTACAAACTTATAAGTATATGTATACCTGCAGATAACGAGCACGCCAAGCAGTTATATCATTACGTTCCATGAGGACCTTTCTGTTGCTTATAGTTTTTCTGAATCGAAAACCAATCATTTTTATATGTTGTCTGAGAATTTCTCGGCTGCCTGTGAATCCAATCTCTTCTCTAAGTACTTGCAGCAACTTATTCACTGTTGGTATTTCTTTTTTGAAAGTATAAAATTCATGGATCTTTCGTCTAAGAACACCAATATCAAAATTGTCCATTAAAATTTTATCCTTTCTTGTTTTTCTATTTTTTCCGGGAATAACTATTTTACTCGATGATGCTTCAGCCAATCTTCCTTCATTTCCAATTCTTGCAACAGTCCGTAAAGATATACCTGAAATCGTATTTTATTTAAATGATGTGAAGGAAAAATCTATCTAAAAAACTTACAATTTTAGGTTATGTATTCGTGGTAATATCGGGCACTGTGTATGGTATCACTAACCTGTTGCAGCTGCGACACGCTCATTTACCCTTTCAAATGGAATAATCGGGGCACAAGATTGCTTTTCTTGCATAAAATAGTCCTTCACTTTTAAAACCACCTCTCTAACACCACTTCTTATCACTTTTGGCATAATTTATAAAGGTTTTTACTAAATTAAAGCACGAACAAACACCAACTTCAGCTATCTGTCAAAAGTGACGCTTTGCAAGATGGCGGCGTTAGTTCCAAAATCGGCCACGTGCCAAAAGATCCTTGTAGCACTGTAGACATTGGAAAGTCAAGTCCTTCGGTATATATAGAAATCAGTCTATCAAGTAAGACAACCCAGGTTCGTTTGCGTGTTTTCCGAACTCAAATGATGATAAAAGATATCGACAACAATTATTAAATCATCTATCTAAATCTATTGGATAATATGAAATGTCTGAACTTAAGATATTATCAACGTCATAAAAGCTTGATGACGATTGAAGATTTTTATCTAATCGTTACAAAATAACCTAGGCAATATCATTTTACAAGTTTGATAAAATGAAATGACGTTTTGCAATTAGGTACCTATACATTGATGACTAGTTTCGTTGTTCTACAAATTATAAAACCATCATCATTGATTTATAAATCGTAAGGATGACGACCCAATAGCTGTTAAGCAGAGTTGCACCAAAACATTTACCCTCTTATTATAAAAACTGCCGCAAGTAGTGGTTTAAACCAGACTGAAGACGTCTTGGTTTGTTACGGTACTTACGATAGTCTTCACATCCTTATTACAAAACGTAGACTAAGAGAAGACTGTTTGGCTTCGATTTGTCTGTGGTTGAAAAAATATCCACAGATTATAAGCAACAAATATTTAAATCATTCGTTCAATCGTTCCGGATTCTATGCGCCGTTCCTTTTTACATTATTTTGTTAAGTCTATTTTGATGAAAAATAATTAACTATGATAATAAAAAAAATATCTCTGCAGTTGAAAAGATTACTTTTTATTATTTAAAGGTAATTTTATATTTCTAGTATCTTTTAACGATATACATGATCCAATTATTCTCTTTTAAACAACTATCGAGTTTGCGCGTATAACGGAACGTCAGCGCGCGTATCCGAGTTGTTTTGTTTTTAGGTTAGAAATAACTTGGATTATTTTCATCCCGATTTAAATGATTAAATAAGACGTTGTGCATCTCATTAGAACCTCTTCAAAATTAAGTGCACAATAACTTACACACAGAATATCGTGTGAATTAAATTACCAAAAGAAAATGAAACAACATAAAAGTAGAAAATTATATTTTATTCCGATGTCTATTTATACAGTTAAACGCACTGATACATGTTGGACACTGTTCTTCATCACACAATCTTGTTCCCTTTCTCATCTTGGCATTTTTGTAAATTTTAGCAAGCTTCCAGTCTTTTACAAACATTGCATATTACTGGCAGAGATACGGCGTGTAAAACGCCAAAATAGTCTTGAATCTGTAAATAAACAGTAGACTGTATGATAATCTGATATATTTTCGGAGTTTCATCAAAATCCATGTGGTAGTTTATGCGTGGAACATAAACAAACATCCATAATAAAAACTTCCACTCTTATACAATTAATTAGGATGTTTTGGCAACCTACTTGCACTGTAAAGGCTACTTACTTTATGGCGAGCCCAGTTGAGCATCATATCATCATCCTGGATCATCATGGATTATCATCATGCATTCAATTGACTATTATTTCGAAAAACGTAAATCGATATTTACATCGAAAATTGTCGTCAGGTAATTTGAAGAAATTTTCTCGATGACGCACTCTGTTGGGTCCCCGGACACTCTCAATAGTATTCTAACACATCCAAGTATTCCAAATCACACATATTTATATCCACTTTCGTTTTTTTCATCACAAAACAAATAACCTCAAAAGTAAATAATGTCGGAATTTGACGTTTGTCGACTAAGTACTGCAGTTAAACTAGGGGGCTCGATGGTTTATCTTTTGTACTACAGATAGTGATAGGACTTGCGATAAACTGCGTTTTGTAATAACGTTTTTTCAAGGTCGTACTTAAAGCTGGATTAATGGTAGTACAAAAGCCGATACTTATTTGATATCGATAACGATACTTATTTAGTACCGTTGATTAAGTACCGCCGATACTTATTTGATAAGTATTTAAGCCGATACTTATTTGGTTTTATAATAAGAGGGTAACCCTCTTATTATAAAACGCGGTATCAAATAAGTATCGGCTTTTGTATGTACTACCATTAATCCAGCTTTAAGTACGACCTTGAAAAAACGTTATTACAAAACACAGTTTATCGCATGTCCTATTACTATCTGTAGTACAAAAGATAAACCATCGAGCCCCATAGTTTAACTGCAGTACTTAGTCGACAAACGTCAAATTCCGACATTATTTACTTTTGAGGTTATTTGTTTTGTGATGAAAAAAACGAAAGTGGATATAAATATGTGTGATTTGGAATACTTGGATGTGTTAGAATACTATTGAGAGTGTCCGGGGACCCAACAGAGTGCGTCATCGAGAAAATTTCTTCAAATTACCTGACGACAATTTTCGATGTAAATATCGATTTACGTTTTTCGAAATAATAGTCAATTGAATGCATGATGATAATCCATGATGATCCAGGATGATGATATGATGCTCAACTGGGCTCGCCATAAAGTAAGTAGCCTTTACAGTGCAAGTAGGTTGCCAAAACATCCTAATTAATTGTATAAGAGTGGAAGTTTTTATTATGGATGTTTGTTTATGTTCCACGCATAAACTACCACATGGATTTTGATGAAACTCCGAAAATATATCAGATTATCATACAGTCTACTGTTTATTTACAGATTCAAGACTATTTTGGCGTTTTACACGCCGTATCTCTGCCAGTAATATGCAATGTTTGTAAAAGACTGGAAGCTTGCTAAAATTTACAAAAATGCCAAGATGAGAAAGGGAACAAGATTGTGTGATGAAGAACAGTGTCCAACATGTATCAGTGCGTTTAACTGTATAAATAGACATCGGAATAAAATATAATTTTCTACTTTTATGTTGTTAATTTAATTCACACGATATTCTGTGTGTAAGTTATTGTGCACTTAATTTTGAAGAGGTTCTAATGAGATGCACAACGTCTTATTTAATCATTTAAATCGGGATGAAAATAATCCAAGTTATTTCTAACCTAAAAACAAAACAACTCGGATACGCGCGCTGACGTTCCGTTATACGCGCAAACTCGATAGTTGTTTAAAAGAGAATAATTGGATCATGTATATCGTTAAAAGATACTAGAAATATAAAATTACCTTTAAATAATAAAAAGTAATCTTTTCAACTGCAGAGATATTTTTTTTATTATCATAGTTAATTATTTTTCATCAAAATAGACTTAACAAAATAATGTAAAAAGGAACGGCGCATAGAATCCGGAACGATTGAACGAATGATTTAAATATTTGTTGATTATAATCTGTGGATATTTTTTCAACCACAGACAAATCGAAGTACCAAACAGTCTTCTCTTAGTCTACGTTTTGTAATAAGGATGTGAAGACTATCGTAAGTACCGTAACAAACCAAGACGTCTTCAGTCTGGTTTAAACCACTACTTGCGGCAGTTTTTATAATAAGAGGGATCATGTTTTGTTAAGGCTTGTACAATATTTTTGTTTTTAAGAGCAGATAGATAGTGGAACAGTTAGTTATTTATGTTATTTTTCTCTATTCGGTCAGTGGGTCGTCTTAGGGGCGGAGTTCTCATTATATTTCATGAATATTTGTTTCTGCATCTACCAGGGTAGCAGAAAGGCTGACGACGACATACGTGCTGCACGTGCAGGTGGAAGACAAGGACTACACGCTCAAGTACCCCGGCACTAAGACCGTGCAGGAAGTTAAGGGCGACATATATTCGTTAACAGACATACCTGTTAGGCATCAGGTTAGTGGATTCTAATTACGCTGACGATAAACCAACAAATCAAACTCAGCGCTAGGGGCTCACTCCTGCACAGAGTCGGTTTTGTGACGCATACTATCCCCTTCATCATTATCTATCCTACTGAGGCGACCCCACCATGGGGTCGCCTTCCAGTCTAACCGGATCCAGCTGAGTACCAATATTTTATAAAGAGCGATTGCTTATCTGACTTCAACCTGGGGAACCCAATGCCCGTAGGTAAAACTGGTTGTCAGTCTTACTGGCTTCTGACTACCCGTAACGACTGATAAAGATGTTCAATGACAGCCGAGACCGTTTATCGTGCCTTCGAAAATGGTTGCGCTGGAGATTTTGGTTTTGTGACGCATATTATCCCCTTTCATATTTCATATAAACATAATATTGTTTTTAATCTTATACATACATTTGCCCCAGGTATGGGGTTGGTTTTATGACGCATATTATCCCCTTCATATTTCATATAAACATATTGTTTTTTAACTTATACCTACGTACATATTCTCCCAGGTATGGACAGGCTGGCCATCAGTCCAGGGTCTCGACGACACAGTGCTAGCGATGGCGGGCCTCACGCTCCCGCAGCACGAGCTGTCAGTGCGCCGCGCCCCCGCCAAGCAGAAGGAGTATAAGAGGGTAAATACGGTAATGGGGGCTTACTAACATTTTATGTGTTTGTGTGTGGAGTAGGGATGAGTAGGAAAGTATAAGAGTTGATATAAAAATAACTTTTTTATACAAGAACTTATGAGTATTATCACTTTATTTAACTCTAGTAGAGTGGGTACAACTCATCCCTATTCTCTATCGCTTACTAACCAATATCACATTGAACTGCTCTGGAATAAAAAAAAAATCTGCAGCCAATCTTACTTTTGGTTAACAAATGCATGCATTAAATGTTTAAATTCTGCATTCCTTTGAGGGAAATTAACAAAATGATAAGACTAAAATGACAAAAAAATGCAATTTCTTGCATGTTAAAGAATCGGCAAAACACAACAATCAATAAAACCTCTAAAGTTTCAGCATTGCTTTATTAGATGTTCTAAAGTCCTATTCTACTGACTCGCCTTATATGCATAGAGAGTATGATATCCATATACATATATGATGTTGCAGATAATAGTGGAGAGCTCGGACAGCGAGAATAGTTCCGTGGAGGAAGTAGAAGACACAGCCGAGGGGTACACCGCTGAAGATGACATGTTCGTAGACTTGGTGCAGTCCGAGAGGTTGCAGCCGCTTAGTAAGTAATCACACTAATATTATAATCTAGACTCTAGACACACGGCAGTGTGTCCGCCAAGTTCGAGCAAAAAAAAAGCGACACACCGGCCGTGGGTTATATTACACGAACCATTTCGGGCCAAATTCGACCCCCCCTATAACTCAAAATCTATTTTATTTACGCATATCAAATTTCTAGTATCTGTTGAGACCCCCTCACTTATCTAAAATACAAAATTTAATTAATATACCTATTGTAGGTCTTGAGATATTGACGTCAGAAAATCGCTATTTTTACTATACACTCACTGACTGACTGATTCACTGACTCACTCATCAAAAACCTAGACCACTTCCAATGGTCGTAGTGACTTGAAATTTGGCATGGAGGTAGGTCTTTATGTCAAGGTAAAGGGAAAAATCTGAAAATGGCCAAGTGTGAGTCAGTTTCAAAATAATGAAGGTGATTTATACCCGGTGTAAATTTATACCCCTAAGGAACTAAAACGAACTAAATTTATCTACATTTATATAATATATCTTCGAATGGTCGTACCGATCTGAAATTCGTTACAAAGGTTTGTATTTAGTCAAAGTAAAGTAAAAATCTGAAAACGGCCAAGAGTGAGTCACTTTCGAAAATAACGAATGTGTAACTTTGATCCACGAACATAATAAATGATAACATGACATGTCAGTCAGTTGGTAAATCTAGTCCATTTAGTTAATCTAGTTCATTTCTTTGTAAGAAGCATAGTGCATATTCAAAAATCTGAAAGATAGTATTAATGAGACATTTCCTTAACTAACTTAGTCATAAGAAAAAAATAAAATAAACAACCTTACAAAAATAAATGAAATCCCACCCAAAACAAAAATGTGAAAGGTTGCCAAGTTCGATAATATGGGAATGCTTCGCCTATAAAAGAAGTGAGATCTGAATAAGTACCAAGTTCCATACACATACCTCAGTTAAAAATAGTTACTTTTTAATGATGGTTCTTGGCAAGTTTTCACACACCTTGTTATAAACCTACTAAACGCAATGAATAAAGTATATAATTTTCTATTAAAACTTGCCAAGTAACATCATTAAAAAGTAACTATTTTTAACTGAGGTATGTGTATGGAACTTGGTACTTATTCAGATCTCACTTCTTTTATAGGCAAAGCATTCCCATATTATCGAACTTGGCAACCTTTCACATTTTTGTTTTGGGTGGGATCGGATTCACACTTATATTATAATAACATCCAAACTGATTGGGGTATACTGATGTTTGGATAATCGATTTAAAAATAAATGATATAATTTTATGTTTAGTACTAGTAATTAAAAACGAATGATCTATTCGTATACCGTATCCATTCATCCAAAAAGCATGCAGAAAAAGTATAGTTGCACGAATCACCAAATATAATTGCGCAGAACACCAAATACGATTGCGCAGAACACTAATTATAATTGTGCAAAACTCCAAATATAACTGCGCAGCAAACAAATCTGCGCAAAAACTAACTATAATTGCTTGTCCAGTGTCGGAGAGCGTGGAGGACGAGGCGCTGGGCTGCATCGAGTTCGGGGCGCGGTTCCGCTCGCGCTACGGGCCCAACACGCCGCACTTCTTCGAGGGCACGCTGCACGACGCCATCAAGGAGTCCTGCCTCAAACCCGCGAAAGAGGTACTATTACTATTGTGTAAAGTCAATACCCCCTTATTAGCCCACGTCATTTTAATCTCCAATCTCCCATCAATATTTGATCTAACATCATTTTTGCCCCGTTTCTAATAATCGTTGTAATCGTAATCTTCTCATTTGTGAGCACCAAACTTTTCGTTACTAGTAAATAGTATAACAAAACTTCTCAAAACTGTAACTACAGTTTTTATCACACTCCGATTTATCGATCAAAATTCACACTTTACCGCTCAGTTTCAACGGTACCCTTCAGATTTTCCCCATTTTTTACTTTACCACTTTCATTCATCATTTTCTTTGCCTCCCTATAATATCTATCTATAGTTAACTTATTAACTTTAACTTACTTTGTATATTATACTAGGTAAATATATCCTATCATAGACATTTATCAGGTATTGGAAATCAATCTGCGTCCAGTTTCGTACAAAATTAACCCCTAACTTCTGTTGACAGCGTAAACTATTAGGCGTATACCTACACCATGAGCAATCAGTGTTATCCAACGTGTTCTGCGCACAACTGCTGGGCTGCGAGGCGGTGCTGCAGACCCTGGCCGCCAACTTCATCGTCTACGGCTGGGACCTGTCGCATCCAGATAATAATAACATGTTAGTTTTATTTAAAAATTGAAGTGAAATTTGATATAGACACAAAAAAAAACTAGCGATGACTCAGTACAGTCGGCCATAAACGGCTTTAATTTGAGCTTCATTGAATTCAATAAGGTTCTTTTTTCCTTACGCTCCGCGTTAGAAAAGTAAACTTTAGCGGCATTTGAGGTTAAAGAATCTTTTGTTTAAATTTGCAGAACTCGTTTTTGGTCGAATGTACAAAACGGAGACGTGATTAGCAACGTTTACGAGTGAACATTTTTGTTCGTTTCATATTTTGTTGCTATATTTTATCAAGGCAACATGAGTTCTTCATAAAAGAAGATTAAATTAAATAACATTTTATTGCAGGTTACTATCATCGGTAGCAAATGCTCTAGGTCCTGTAGCAAGCATGACGATACGCAACATCCCGGTGGAGCGGCTGCCGGCGCTCGTCATCATCATGCGAGTACGCTCCAACACTGAGATCTACTCCGTCATCAACGGTGAGTCAGCTGCCTAGCCTTTTTTCTAACTACGTTGCCTTATTGTGAACCTGGTGCAGATGAGTACTAGTGTGTCACATGGAGTGACTGCTTATTTGATCCTCCAATATAGTTACCGTAGTAATATGATACCATTGGTGAGACTAGTTGGCAGACTTGAAAGCTTTTACTACCCCTAAAGATTACTCAAGACTACAAATGACAATCCTTATGCCGGAGCTGCTACTATTGACGGTTGAATTAATAATTAATAAAGTAAAAAGGTGATATCCCAACATCATCTGCCTAGCCTTTTCCCAGCTATGTTGGGGTTGGCTAAGAGTTTTGCAAGGCGCTACTGCCTATCTGACCTCCACAACCCAGTTACCTGGGCAGCCCAATATCCCTAGGTAAAACTGGTTTCAGTATGGGCAGTCGCCCATAACGACTGCCAAAGAAGATATTCACATGACAGCCATATCCCAAACATCCTCACATTAATTTAATGTAAACATTTCCAGGTAACGTGGGCGTCTCAGAGCTACTGGGCGGGCTGGTAGAAGCGTTAGAGCGGTTCAGCTCTGCTCGCGAGGACGAAGCGCGGCTGGAGCGGGAGAGAGACGCGAGGCAACGCGTCAAGCGGGAACAGGACGAGGCGTACCAGCGGAGTTTAGAGGCCGACAGGTGAATTAGATATCTTATTTACTTTTCTTCTATTCTACAAAACAAAATTTCGTCCTAATTGAAGACCGGGAAGTGGGTCAAATTAAGATTCGAAGATTTTCTTACATACATAGTTACAACTGGAGCTAATGTAAACGTGTAAAAATAATGTTTGTGTGTATGTTTGTAATGAAAAAAAAAATTTGGCACTGATTTGAAACTTACTGATTTGAAACTTGTAAAACTACAGTATTCCCGAGTAACACTTCTAGAATATAGCGGAGATTAATAAAAAAATATTTCCTTTTTGCAGAGCTAAAGAAGAAGTAAAGAAAAGGGCAGAACTAGAAAGAAATCAAGAATTAGAAAGAGCTGAGTCAGAAAGACAAATGGAGGAAGCGAAAAAAGAGGTAAGTTTGGTTTTGTTTATCTCACACACATGTATGCTGTATGTGTAATGTTAACTGTACCTATTTATTTATCTAAATAATTATATTCTGGGATAATATATAGTATTTTATTTACATGGGAATTATATTGTACTAACGACCCGCTTCGCACGGGAAAACAGTATTTCCCCACTATTTAATGCATGTTATTATACATATAAACCTTCCTCATTAATGACTCTATCTATTAAAAAAAAACCGCAAGAAAATCGGTTTTGTAGTTTTGAAGATTTAAGTGTACGTAGGGACAGAAAAAGCGACTTTGTTTTATACTATGTAGTGATACACGAAAATATTTTTTAATGAAACTCGTTTTACTTGCGTAAACAACGCCAGGTGACCCATCCCACAGAGCGTTTCTCTATGAGATTATATCTAACAAGCACGCGGAGCTGACGTACGTGTTGTACTCCCACTTCACGCAGCGAACTCCCTTAGCCCTCATTTGTTTTGGTATCTCGGTACAATACAGATAGAAATATGAATAATTTTAATAGAATTTTGTGGCAAAGAGAGTTGAGAATATTGTGGATTACTTTTCCATGGGTTTTCTATAAAAAAGAAACTGTGTTAACAAATCTATGTTATTTCTTTCCAGGCGGAGCGCGTGGTGGCGGCGCGGCGCGTGCCGGCGGAGCCGCTGGCCGCGGCGGCGGACGTCGCGCGCATCCGCGTGCGCCTGCCGCCGCCGCACGAGCGCTGCCTCGAGCGACGCTTCCACGCACACGACACGCTCGCCGTACGTATCCTTCTATACTAATCATATAAGCAGGAAAAAAAATGTTTGTTTCTATTGGTAATCCCGCATTGCCATTAGAAAATGTTTATAAACATTTTCTAATATCAAACGTTTGTAAACATTTTCTAATATACATACATATTAGATAAGCTGTACCTTGAACAGTAGTAAATGTTTTTATATTGGAAGGAAGCATATGTTTTATATTAATTGCAATGTCGAAGCGCCATATCTAATGGATAAACTCAAAAAGTACTGGAACAATTTATAAAATGCTGAAAAGCTGCACTCTTCCCGAGTAAAATAGACTATATTTTATCCCGACACGTGCAGTAGTTTCCACGGCACGCGGGTGAGACCATGGGAAGACGGCTAGTACATACACAGTACGCCAATCCCGGCGAACCTAACCTTTGACTAAAACCACAATCTCTTCTAATCAGACTTTAATCCTAATATTGCTCTAATTATTCACAGGCGTTACTAGATTTCCTCGCATCTAAGGGCTATCCACAAGAAAGTTACAAGGTTATCTCTAGCTGGCCTAGGAGAGACGTAAGTATTTACTTATTTACTACTTTCCATCCGCTATTTTACCACTGAAATACATCCCCATATAATATGCTCACCATCTTAACTGCATGTCACCTATAAATATGTTAGGGGACATCCATAAATTGCATGAGGTGTTTTTGTTATTATTTAGTGTCTCATTTCGGGTCGCAACATTATGCTGAGCGAGGGCCGTATTGCGCGCTTTAAGACGCATATTTTCCCTTAAATTTGTTTTATGTTCTTTTTATCGGTGTTATGCTCATTTTGTTAAGGGCATTTATGCATCTTATATTTTGCGCAATAAAACTTATTTCTTTCTTTCTATTTTCTGGGCCTCCCTAGTTAAAACTAGTTATAAATATTGCTATCATAACGATTACGCTAAAGATTAAATCTTAAGTATGTACCATCTGGATTAAATGGACTTCAACGTAAGATTAGATGAGCTTTGACTCGACTCCTATAAACATCTCACGTATTTTATGAACACCTTACTTGATATAACATTAATCACATTTCTTTCACCCATTTAGCTGACACTGGAATCTCCAAGCAGTACACTGAAGACGCTAAAGCTGTACCCTCAAGAGACGGTGATGCTCGAGGAGCGGTGAAACGCGACCGCTCGCTCCGTCGCCGCATCACACACACACTACTAAATCTATTACGTCACTCTACTGGCTGTACCGTGAAGCTTTCGTTATTGCCGCCGATAGATGGCGCTGATTTCAATTAAGGTACCATTATTAACCTTTTCACCGCCACGCCATATCGGTATTCCTATGCCCTGTACGCCAAGCCCGAAAATCTTAATTAAATATCTACTAAAAAATACATAAAAGTAATGATTTAATAGGTTTATTTTGTATTTTTCTGCGACCTGTTTTTTGTCGAGTATAGCCGTCGTTGGCGCACAGGGCACGCTTGCTCATGTCGGCTATAGCCGACATTGGCGTTCAAAAGGTTAATGGACACACTCAGAGACATTTAATGGTACTTAAGCCGTTCCTTAGTACAGATTTTGTATGAGAATCTTCCACTAAGGAGTGACTTAAGTAATCATGTGTGTATAAATATCTCTGAGTGTGGGGGTAAGTCTCGAAAATCTTCAGTACAGCCTACCTCAATATGTCCAATTTCTTCAATAGATTTTCAACCTTATCACAATAGCGGAAGGTTGTATCACAATGTTTGATTAGTAAAATTTGATAGATTCGGGTAGGTTGACCTGCTGATGTCTGTACATCTGTCCACTATTTATAATTTTTTTAATGCAGATTTTTTAATCGTCAGATAACTTTTGACTGGAGAATATGTTTGACGTTTTAAATTGAAAATAATATGTCAAAACACCATATTTATTCCTCAGATAGAAGTTACTTTATGATTGAAAAATCGGACCTCAATATTTTTTTTTAAATTATGGTTATAAAAAATTGAGAAAATTCGCTTTATCAAGCGAATAGAATTGTCAAAGACTACACTAGCGCCTCTAGGACTTCAATAACGAAAGCCTTCACGATGACGTCACAGCATTCAGATTGGAACCCCATTGTCTCTGTTTCTTCATAAAATATTTCACGCTATACTGTACCGAAACACTCTCTGTGGTATTTTGTTTATATCAATTTGCAGTTTTAAATATTATATAATTTGTAAATTATTTCTTAAAATGGACTGTATAAAAGTAAAGTTCGAAATAAGAGTTTCAATTTTAAATATGTTTGCATTAATATGATAATTAATATTTTCACTCGCGGTATTTCTAACAATGAACTTTTACTACCTAGTAGTTCATTTTTCAAGGGTTTTAAATAATTTAAATAAATGTTTGTGAATATTGCTTGCGGGACCCTTATTTCGAATTTTACTAAAAATGGCATACGTCAAGAAATGTTTTAGTTGAAAGTTGCATTTCTAGGATAAGAAACTCTTTCCTGTCTTGTGGCTTCCGTAGAGAACGCCGTACTAGGCGAATTTAATGATAAAACTAACTTCAAGACTGCCTCTCCACTTCATAATATTGTAGTATTAAATAATTGAGAAAATTTTCTCTGCAAAATGCAGCTATGTACTATCGAGGCAGTCATGAACGAGATCATTACATTACCCATCATATAGGTTATGCCATAACTAAATTGTAACTACATACATGTAAACTATTTATTAAGAAATGTGGTAACAAAACCACACGTTTTACCGATATCGATGTATTTGATAACCATACAAAATAGCACGAAATTAAATAATGTGACGTTCTGTTTGATACCCAAACTAATGGTACTATATGCGTGTTATAATTTCTAAATAGTTACTTGATATTGTGAGCTTAACATACAATGTTATTCGAGTTTGAATCTTGTTGTGCATCCATAGTGTTTATATTGCGTTGCGTACCGCCGCGGACGACGGAGCTCCCCGCTGCGTTGTGAGCTTGCATTGCGAACAATACTGACAAATAAACGGACTCTTGTTTGTATTCAGTGCAGCGTTAAACATCCTCATTTATATATCTATATATAAATGATCGTTAGCTTAATATTGTACATTGATTAATTATTTGACTGGGTCTAGAGGCGGGCGATAAACACACTGTTCTGACCATTTGTTACATCACAATGTTTTAAATAGCCAAAGAGCTGCGTTTAAAGGAGTTGCGTCTTGCAATGTGTTTATTCCTCGCCTCATAGTCAGCCATGTACTGATCTTATGTAAACTTCATTCGAGTAATGTGGCTGACTCGTTCCAGCGTCAGTCAGCCACACTGCCGTGTATTATATACATACATGATAATAGTATAAATTATTATGAACGTGGATATCCCTGCAGTTTTGGATGTTTGTAATTTTTTCACAAGTCCACTCTGAAGTGTATCTGTGTAACGCGAGGAAGTTATGTACCCAAAATAATAAAACTGATGGAAGATTATTTTTTGTTTTTTATTTTTGACTAGAACTATAATATATTCTTTTCTATAAATTATCTCTAAAGTCTCTCTTCCACCTATAAGATTTCAAAAACATTATCACACAGGGTGCAGTTCTTCTACTTATAATAAATAGTATGATGGTCCTAGTATCCGCATTTTAAAAGCGATAATGTTCTCAGTGCAAGAAATGGATCATTGCAGGACCAATAACCGACTCTTTCTACACACTGACAACTTACTATGTCAATATGATTAGAAACTAAATCAATGCACAAAATCTCTCAACCCCGCCCTCTGAACCACTCTATGCAATACAATCTCGCAGAGCAGTAACAGCACAGACAGGAGCATGCCTAGAGCCAGCACCAACAGCGGCGTGGAGAACTCTCGGATTCCCACACAGAAGACGCTGGAGTCCGGCGTGTGAGCACATTCCGGCATCGGCTCGTCCACGTCGGCGCGCAAGCGTTGAGGTAAGCCCACCTCGGAGAATCTGCGTATGCTGCAAATTAAAATAACCTCTCTATTAATAAACGTTTAGAGAAGTTATTCCTAAATGAAACCTATAAAATGTACGATTATTCCTGGTGGAACTTAAATCTGTGTTTATTAATAATGTACTCCTTGTATTTGACTTCGTAGGTTTCTACGGGAGCAAGCATTCAAGGAACTTGGAAAGGAGTCCACCAAGTTTTGTTTTGACCCTCTGCTTTTTGAAAACCGGTCTGCGACTTCTTTTTATCAGACCTCCCAAAAAGAAGGTTCTCAATCAGGATGGTAGCATATATTTTTTTAGTTCGCGCTAGGCTTCTAAGTAAGGATCATGTAATCAAGACTTTTCGTGCAGTTCTAGCGTCCTACTTCCAAATCTCAACTTACGCATAAGCAACATGTTCTCTATACTGCGTGTCCTTCCTCATCACGACGCCCATTCGCTGCAACGGGTACATCTGAACTAAAGTGGTGTCGCAAATCTCTCGCTCGTTAAACGTGGCCTTTATCAAAGGGAACGCAACACTTGTGTCGATGTGTATGGCGTAGCCCCCTCTTCTTACTAAGTCCATGCATTTTTCCGCAGGGAAGTAGTTGTGTTGGGTGGCTGTTACAACCTTCTTGTGGTACAGTTCGATGGCTACTGGGTCGGTGGTACGCTGTAAAAGGGAACTTGATGTTGAAGTAGTTATGTACGTCCAAAATAGGGTACCTAATCCTGCCGGACTGACTAAAGAAAAATAATAAAATTGCAATATCAGGTCACTAAGACTCATTTGCTTCTCTTTTTTTCCTTCTTATTGAAGTATATGTAGTAGGGTGTTTTCTAGACTAGGGTAGGTACTTACTTTAAAGTAGTCATAATTATACACAATATCATGAGCACCAGCCTTCAAATCGCTATCCAAAAGATCCTTCAGCGTCCTAATATTCCTGGGCGCCTCTAAAAGTAGGGACGACACTATAGTAGCGTTGTAGTACTGATATAGAGTCACCGCGTACATGAACGTGATGAATATCAGCAGCTTTGTGGACGTTGACTCGCGGTTCACAGCGATACCTAGAAAGATATGTATTTTTTGGATACTGTAGGATCACCAGCTCCCGGTGTTGTTAAAATGAATGAACAGCCACCAACTACGAAAGCAACGGTTTACTGTTTTACTGGTGAGCAAAACGGTCCATAGTGGATTTAACGACTCCACCTGAAAGACCTGAAAGACATAATGCATGACGGTTGTTGGACAAATACGGATACCTACCTTGTTGACAAATCGCTCCCCAAATAATGATTCCAGCTAAACTTAACGAGGAGTCTTCATTATCCCCCCAGGTGTTCTGCACGAGCAGCATGGCCCACAATATGACTGCTGTCACCACCAACATGGCGATGACGCAGTACCAGACTATCCCGCTCAGCGGACGAGTGTAGATCGTGTAGAAACCGCCCGGGTACTTCGGGTGACGGAAGATGAAGCTGTGCCTTTATAATGTACAGGTTTTTGAGAAAACAATCATACCTATGTGTCGCGCGGTTGGGTAAAAAAAGCTACCTATGGACAAATCTGTCATGTGGAATTGTGAGAAAGCACATCATTTGTTTCTGATAAAAGATAAATTAACCGATAGTCGGACCGGGACCTAAACTTCATCCTTTCATAGTTTCATGGTATTTCATCAGAAATCGTTTCAAATAAGAGTTTATTAACAACCAACAGAATTCTTTCAAAAGCGCATTCGTTACGAGATACAATCTAGATTAAATTATAAACATTATCTTACCTAGACACCCAAACCTCTGAAACGTACTGCACAAGCTCCCATCTATCGATCCTGTAAAAGATGGGGGCTCCTCCTAGTTCCGCCTGGCCGCAGTACAAAGCGTGCACCATACCATCGAACGTGCCGTTGCGTTTGTAACCCCATGAATGTACGCGATGCATGTCGAACCTATGTATTTTAAGAAAAGAAAGATGTATAGCTTTATCCAATCCTCAAGTTGCAATTGGTGACCATAAAACACTTACCGAAAATTGTACATATCTCGCATATATTTTAGTAAAATGAAAAATTTCATTCTATGCACCGTATCAACTTTGACCTGCATGCGAATAGGCTTTTCCATGTACTGTTCTGTGGTCTGGTTCGTTAACTTAGTCGGATTTATTACAACTACCGCTGTTTTAACGAACGCGCCGCCCAAGTCCCATCGGTTCAAGTCCTCGATGTATAATGAAGAATTCCAATGGCCAACCAATCTGGTTACATATTTACCCTTTAATTTAAAGCCCGTGTTGTACACTTCGTACAAGTTGTAGGACTGATTCAGCTTATGAGCGACAATAACATCAGAATCCACTAATATTGGATATCGAGACAAGGCCTCTAAAATTGGCGACAAATGTTCCGCGATTATAATGAATGAA
Source organism: Helicoverpa zea (assembly GCF_022581195.2). Classification (NCBI taxonomy): domain Eukaryota; kingdom Metazoa; phylum Arthropoda; class Insecta; order Lepidoptera; family Noctuidae; genus Helicoverpa; species Helicoverpa zea. Next base: position 2,957,710 of record NC_061468.1, read on the forward strand.
AAATCTTTAAATGATATAGTTCTCGAATCCAAAACAGAATTCCAGCCTTCACAAGAAGTGTCTACCACTATCCCAGTCTTCTTATAGTTCAATGGTACGATGTACGTTCCATTGGAAATTATTTTAGAACCCGCTATGAGAATATTGTTATCGTTGAATATTTTATGGACACCATTCACGAAATGGTTATCGTAACATTGAAATAAGACAGCATTTTTAATATTTTTATGCTTGAGGATATCGATTACTAAAGGAACTTCTGTTACTGAAAGAGTTAGTAGTAAGTTACAGAATAAATTCATTTTGATAAGATCTTTTACACCGCGCAAACTGTAATGTAGGATTTTTAAGGGTCTTAACCGTCGTATGAATGTTTAGCAAGCAATAAATGATAACGAATATCGATTAAAGATTGAAACGTGAATGACAAGAAAATTGAGAATATTACTGGTCTGCTGTTAGGCTGAGAACCCACTGTGATGCATAGCGACAGATTACTACTGCTGTCTGCTTAGAGTAGATTGTTTAGCTTATGTATCATGTCGTTACTTTGCGAGGGGTCTTTATGAGATTCTCTAAAATCAGATCAAAGAAAGTTAAGGACAACTAAAGAAACTATAGATGTGATGACATGATTAGCATGTTCTAGGACGGGAAGAGCGCAGGGCGGTAACTGCATTATCTTCTACGACCTTGCGATCACTAGTCCTACAACAAACGACAACAAAATATTAAAGGGATTTTTCGTTGCAATGGGTTGGTGCCTTTCCTGCAGCTAAGCATTTAAAATGCGAGATCATTTTCATGCTTCCGTTGACATGGTTGACGTATTTGAAATAGCTGCTATTAGTGTCAACATTATGCTGCATTTATTGGAGCAGCTATCAAATTTTTCCATGGAAAGTATTATGGCCACAGATATAAGTGGCACAAATACCAATAAGACATGCAAAAGTTTATTTTTTTCCAATATTGATTCACAGTCTAAAGTTATTTTGCATCAGTTTCCATTGGGCACTGTATTGTGTAAAACTTTCTAAAAAAGAAAGACTTTTTGCCAGAAAACATTTAATAAATAACTAGACTATAGGGAACAAACACGTTTAAAATCAACAGGTTCAGAAATTGTAAGTAGAGAATACATCTTGGAAAGGAAATTCTGCCTTATCAGGGACTAGGAGGTCTGCCAGGAAGCATACAGTACCGGCAGAACCTTCATACAAACTCTCTGGATTGTCTGGTAGCCTTGCATCTCTAATAAACTCATCAGTCACCATGAAATCAGCAAACATTTTGGCCCTATGCAGGTATTTCTTGTCTCCAGTTAATCTATGAAGCAGAAGGAATACATAACCATTGCCACCTACTCCATGACAAATCCCAGGGCCCTTCCGTAACAATCCCTTTGACCACACCACTTCACCAGCCTTCACACAAGCATCATAAAATCTTTGATCTTTGTAAACTAAATAAGCTTTAGCCATTAGGTAGATGGTTCCTGGGGCACCATGACACCAATGCACCAGCTTGTGGTCACTCAGCCCAATCTCCTCCATGCAACAGGGCCAGTTCCCTTCATCAGTTTGCAATGAAGCCAGATACTCTACTGATGATTTAATGTCATGAGCAGCGGACTTGTTGTATCTCAAATATCCAGGAACAGTCAGGAGCATCTGCAGGATGAAGCTAATGCCATGTGCTGCACCAAGGTACTCTGTATTGTAATAGTGGTACATCAAGGGACAAGGGCTCTGGTGTCTCATTGAGTAATCCCTTCCTGAGGCGACAATTACGTCACAGAGCTTGTATAGCTCTTCATTCGTCAAAACCGGTGTCTGAAGTTCTCTGCTCATCCACAAGCAGCCTGCGAGATAGCCAGCGCGTCCGACAAAGAACTCATCTCCACCACATTTCAAGAACTTGGGGTTCATATACTGAGTGTAAAGAGATTTGTAAGCCTTCAGCATATCGGCGGAGTGTTCGTCGCCTAGCTCTTTGTATAATACTGTGGCTAACGCGTACGTACCGGCATCGCCCAAGAGAAATGAAGTCTTATCGCCGGCCGACACTTCTAAGGCAGGTTTTAAGTATTCCAGGCTCTTTTGCACATATATGGATTTATTCTCCGAGAGCACTGTGTTTTTAGAAAGATAATAAAACATGTAAGACACGCCGGTGATGCCCACATACAAACCTCCATCGACATTCTTGCGAGAAGGATGTAAGCGTTTAGAAATATTATTCGTATATTCGCCGATCTGATTAATGAACTCTTCTTTGTTAATCGTGATAGAGTTACCCGGCTTGTGATCGTCGTAGGGGTTTGGAAAGAACCGTACCATTCTCCTTTCGTCAAAAGTTGTATTTACTGTGGACAGCAAATCTACTGTCAATATATTCTTAAAGGTACGGAGTATCGTAGAAGAAACCTTTTCGAAACTTTTACGCATCAATGCTATTTTCAATGCAAATTCTTCAAAATAAAGTAAATATATCAGAAATATGTAATCTTTCAGCAAACCTTTCTTTTGCTATGAATATTGATGCGATATTGTTTTGTTTTTGTATATCAATTTTTGACACTTGCGCTCCATCTTCATTGCTACCAACCGCATTAAAGAAACAGATGCGTTCATTCAATACTTTGAAATATTTTGACTTTTATCATTTGTGTCCTATAACTTGCGTGATTTTCTGGTTTTCGAAACTAACAAATGTCAGTAAATAAGTTATTTGTTTGCATTTGAATTTATTATTTGAAGAAATAAATAATCGGTACGTTTCTGTAGATAAAAGCTAAATTGGACCAAGGTCGTTAAAACCTGTTTAAAGCGTTACCAAGCAACCTGATTGAGTAAGTGATAAAATGGACCAAAACTGCCTTTTGTACGAATTTATTTTCATAAAAATAAAATTGTATCGAATGGGGCCAACTGTTTCTTAATCTTTTTCTAAAGTTATTGTTATAAAAAATATTATAGAATAATGCCTATTTCGTATAACCGAGGAAATGTAAGTAACTAAGGCAATGAATTTCAATGTCCTACATAAATATGTAAATTGATTTGCTATGCCTATGTCTATTGATCGTTACATTCGTTACGTATTAATATTTATATGTTTAGGTCCGGAAGATTGCTTTTCGCACTAGAGGAAGGTCTGCGCAATCTCTTGACGCTGGTGGGCCTCGTGTTGACCCCGGTGCTGGAGGTGACGGTCGCTTATTTCTGCAAATCAGACCCGCACTACCAGATCCGAGAGCGGCACTGGCTCAGCGGTCTAACACAACGTTGTCAGGGTAGGTCTCTTGATGGTATACCATCACACACTTACCTACATATACCTAGGCATACAACTTGATATAAGCGAATCAAAAGAAGACAAGTTTGTGAAGCAGGTACTTAATCTGAGAGCAGTGTTATCAGATATAGTAATCTACGAGTATTTATGAGTAGTATGATAGTAGTAGACGCTGGATGCAGGTCGCTTCCAACAGGTATCTGTGGAGATCAAAGGGGGAGGTCTATGTTCAGCAGTGGACGTCCTATGGCTGAGATGATGATGATGACGATGATGATGATGAATAGTACTTAATACCTAAAGCTGCCTCTAACTATCACATATGCCACGAAGAGGTTTATTAAAACCTCTTTATACAAGTTATAATCGATTTTAATCATTTCATAATCTATTGGTTTTTAAATATTCTTACCAACTATGGGTGTCGCTTATTCATTAGGCATGTTTTCGTATCCAATTTTTACATCAATACTCTGGGAAAAAATGCACGTGACGGCGCGATGGACTTCGTGTCCCCGTCCCATCCGTTTTAATAGGAACTTTAAGTAGGTGTACCAAGATCAATTAATGATAGAATCAATATTTTCAGCAATGATTACGTGCACAAGGAAGATAGCAAAGATGAAACAATCAATTTACAAGCTGTGGGTGAAGGAAAAGTACAGCTTTCTAGAACACCACAAGAAAAAGATCGACTGCCTGATAGGATCAGTCTGGATAGGTAATAATCGTAGAACGAATTTTTAAATAAAATTATTTACTCTCTCTAATCAAACTTTTTAATTCTTTTTTTCAGGAGAGGACTTTCCTCCATACCACATATAGTCGGAGAGCCCGGTTTACGACTGCTGTCTTTACAACATAATCTGATTAATAGTTTGACAGGCTTGTCTCCTTTAGATTTGGGAAAACTGGTATTTCTCGACGTGTACGATAATCAAATTGACAAGATTACTTCTTTGGAAAGACTGTTTGGTTTGCGTGTACTTTTGATGGGGAAAAACAGGTAAGCATTAACAAGTATCTACCCTCCTTCTTACGTTTTTTAAAGCAAATAATTACATAATTACATTTTTATTTTCTTTCATAGGATTAAAAGGATCGAAGGCTTAAATAATCTGATAAAGTTAGAAGTACTTGACTTACATGGAAATAGAATAGGAAAAGTTTGCGGTTTGTCTAATTTAAGTGAACTGAAAGTGCTCAACTTAGCTGGCAATCAGATAAAGGGTGTTGGACAAACAGATCTTCAGGGTCTCGTGTCTTTAAGAGAATTGAATTTAAAACGAAATCGATTGAGAAAGCTGCTGGGATTTCAACATACACCGAAATTGCAAAAACTGTACCTTGGAAACAACGATTTACAAAGGTATGATATTGAATATTTAAAAATATCGCTTGAATTATTGATATTCTGTTTATTAACATGAATGTTATTCTAATTAATCATTATATTTCTTTCAGTGTCGAGGACATGTCGTCTCTAGCTGAAGCGGTATCCTTGGTGGACGTCTCTTTAGATTCAAACCCTGTTGCTTTAGGCGGAGATTGTGTCCCGTTTCTAGTCTCCTATCTACCTAATTTACTCACTTTGAGTAATATGCACGTTACTGAGCAGGTAAGAAAAAACGCCTGCCGGCCGCCTGGTCGATTTTAATAAAGAACTTTTTACTTCTGTTTTAAAACTACTTATCATGCTTACAGGTGCGTAGGGCTGCCATGGCTTGGCGGTCTAACAAAGAAGCAGCGCACGCAGCTTACTGTGCACTCGGCGGCGCCGCCCAACAAGAAGCCAGAAGAGATCAGATAATTAACAATGCTCGAACCAATTGGGAACTGCTCAGGTATGACAGGTTTTATCCTACGCAATCTTTTATGTACTAAGTACATAAGGTCATATAAATTAAAATTATGCTTCCAGGTCAGAGAATAAATGCTTCGTTCCTGTAACTACTCCGGTCAAAAACGCAGACAGTATTGACAAAGAATTTTCTATCGATGCAACAACAACGATAGCACAGCCTGAATCATCCGCTTTACCTGATGTCGTCGTGTCTATGCAGCAAGCTGAGGCCGAAGACTCGGATTGTAAGAACAACAGTGATGTGAACGTCAAAACGAATGTCGAAAATGTTCCTAAAGCTCCTATGAAAAAGTTGCAAAGAAGTTCGACTGCTAGAAAACCGTCTGAGAGAAGAGTTAATTTTTCTGACAGAAGTGCATCCCAAGACACGGATGCTTCCCATTCTACATCCACGAGCAGTGATCTGAGACTACCACCTATATTACTCCCCATAATATCCTCGTTGGAAAACGTTAAGCTGTCGGATAGCTCCGAACCTATATTAAAACGTTGGGAAAGTATTTCAAGTGTTGAACCAGTTGTTGACTCTTCCTTCAGTTCACTGCCTTCGTCAAGTAGTGACACTGAAGAAGATACAAAGAAAAGACCCATCCGACGTATGCCGACTGCTTTGCGGCGGCGAGAAAACTTTAGCACAATGAGGTCAAAGTCTGTCTGTGACCCTGAAAGTCGTCGATCTAAATCCAAGAATTCCGACGTAAGCGAAAATGCTAGCAATATATCCAGCAGTACAAATGTCGGCTCTGTTGCCAATTCATCTACTTCTGGGAGCGATCATAACAGCAAAGTTTTAAGGCGAGAGGGTTCCCTCAATAGTAAAACGAGTAGAAACATACGAAGTGCAACAATATCGAGGAGAAATGAAAGAGCATCTTCAGCTAATCGAGCTTCAACAGCTAGAGCAAAATCTGTTAAGAACTTGAATTTAGCGAACTTTAAATCATCAGAACCAGTGCCGAAGTCATTGCCAGCGTCTAAAGATAGGGAACAAGGTAGTTGATGAAATATCAGCTATGATAACTATGTAGAATTATTACTTATGTAGAATACCAAAGTACATTGCTATCTCCTTTTACAGGAGTTGATTATCTAGTGGAAGTGTGTGACGGAGTGGTGAGCGCATGGGGAGCTGGCGCCGTGCGGCGTCTCTCTCGTGACTGGGACTGGGAGCGAGCGCGCACCGTCACTCGAGCTGCGTACCACTACGTACATTACAATGCCGTCGCACAATCGCTACCTGAGCTTAAGGCCAAGTCAGTAACTATTTGCATTTTTTTTTATTGGTTCTATTTCTAACAAACATTAATTTCATTAGGTTCCCTAACGTTAGCCATATATCATTCCGTGCGACGGGGCTACAATGGCTTGGACAATTGCATGCCTTGGCTGAACTGCGAGGAGTTACCGGTCTAACAGTATTGCCGGAAGGTAACCCTATAAATGGGAAAATCTGGAGGGAATATGCTGTCTACAGGCTTGCTCATTGGGGGTTAAAGGAGATTAATGATGAACCGGTAAGGGCTTCTCTAAACGTAGATTATAATTTGTCGCAGAATAAATAAATAATGGAGTATCCCACAGGTCACGGATGAAGAAATAAAGTTGGCAAATAGAACTTACAACGGGCTTAGTGATATAGTACTGCGAGCTATACCAGACGCACCACTGCAGCCACTTTTATCGAGACTGGGTAGAAGCGGTAACAGTGCGTCTAGTGCTAAGGCCTGGCTGAGAGCTGCTGACCCAGCGTTAAGGGACGTCATAGCAAAAGAAGCATTGCAGTATAAAAAAGGAAATGTATCGCAGGTGAGACAACTAGTTAATTACGCACATATTTGGTGCTCCTGTGTGAATAATAATGGTTTTACTGTAAGAAAATTTTATCCTACAGGTATCAACTACGTAGAACAAATAGAACTCTTCTTTTCCCTCACTGTTATATGGTTGTCCGATGCTAACTCAAGAAATTGACTAACTAAAATATTTCAGGAGGACATGAGCTGGCGTGTCCGTGGTCGTGGTCAACTGTCTCACGCAATTGATTTAGCATGTGGAGCCGCCCAAAGGTTAAGAGCTCTTGAAATGCAATGGCCGACAATATTAGTCGAAATGATTGAAGACATACTGAGGGACTTTGCTGACATGGATACACACGTCAAGGAACAAATGAAAATGCTGATGGACTCGATGTGAAATAGGAGTTAAAATAGTTTTATTTAGACTAGAATTAGTGTCAAATGTTGCGCCGCCAAATAACTAGGATAGTAGCTAATCTAAATTACGTCACAGTCATGCAGCCTCAAATTAAAACAAAAATATTCACCTGTAGTCAAATTGCCCATGGTTAGGTAGTCAAATAGATATTTTACATTTATTTTAATACCACAAAATCATTTTCTTTGAGAACAGAATACTTACACACTTGTTATTTTTATAACTTTTAGAACACAACTTGTCGACTGAAGAGTATCGTTACTTGCTCAATGTAGTTAGGGAATTAAACTGATCAATTATTAGCATGTGTAAAATTATGTTGTAGTAAGTACCTCAGATGTTAGAACAAACTGAAGACTAGTTTATTAATGAAAACTATTCGTAAGTTATGTAGTATTAGAATAATATTAGTACTAGATGATGAACTGCCCTGCATGTGCCTCCTTAATTTTAATAATAAACAATTTATAGAACTTTTTCGTATCGTTTCAATTACTTTTCTATGGCAAAATTGAGTGTCACGCTTGTATTTATTTTCCTGGTACTAATGGGATAAATCAGTACCATTTGTACCACCAATGGTACTGTCCAATGTACAGGTAGTCCGGAGGGGCAAAATTAAGATGTAGCTGATGATCGAGATCGAGATCCAAGTTTAACCTAATAGCAAGCACTTTGATGGGCTCCATTGGTTATGAGAACGAAATACTTGTTGAGCTTATTATTTGAGTTATGTATGGCCCTGCCTGACTAATCCTACTTATATATATATATATATTATTATAAATGTGAAAGTTTGTGAGATATATTATATATTTATTATTATAAATGTGAAAGTTTGTGAGAATGTATGGATGTATGTTTGTTATTCAATCACGCAAAAACGGTTGGACCGATTTGATTGAAATTTGGTATGTAGATAGGTGATACCCTGGATTAACACATAGGCTACTTTTTATCAACACACCACGCGGGCGAAGCCGCTGGCGGAAGCTAGTAACTTATATAATTATTAGCTTTAGGGCAACAGGCTTCACATATAGCAACGGCAAGCTGAACGCACTGGCGGGCCGTAGCCATACCGAGAAATAACAAGGAGGAAATCGCTTGCTATCGCGCGGAATAGCTAGCGCCCTGCGGTTTTATCCCAATAACCACAGTCCGATCACCTTTATAAAAAGTATAGCATAAGGAGGCCAATTTCTCGTTTGAATCCGAATTTTAATTTGAACGCAGCTCAAACCCAATGCTACCAACCAAAAATCGATTATCATTTGACATGTTGCTTTGACAAAGGACACGATTTGATTGATAAATTCTCGATTTGTCAAATGAAAAATCCTAAATATTATTTTACTGTACAATGAAGAAGTGATTGGACTAAAGTAAATACGAAATGGATGACACAGAGAGCACCACAACTTCTGCTGATGAGAACACTGGCAATTTGTGCGACAACCCGACTAGGGACACATTGGCAGAAGGTCTGCTCGGTCTTTTGAAACCTACTGTGGACCAGCTAGACGACAGAGTCAGAGCTACTAGGTAAATAATTATTTAGGAAACTATAAACATTGTAGTTCTTTTACGCCTGTACGAAATTTTTATAGGGAAATATGGCAATTGATCAATGTTACCCAAATTTTATCGTCCTAAAAATTGACAATATAATTACTTATAACCTCCTTTTTTACAATATTGTTAGAACAGATAAAAAATTATATTGTGGAGACAAATATTAATATAGCAATCACTTGACTCTCATTCATAAAAGTAGGTCACCCATGTTAGAAGACAATATGAATGTTATTAATAATATTGCAACTGTTAGTATATAATATAAACCATAAAAAAATTCTACATGATCAAAATGTGCCTATTATATCCTATTATGACATTTCCAGGATATCCCAGTTAGAACTGAAGCAGCAGATAGAATCATTGAATGAGGAGCTGCAGAATGTGCGAGAGGCACTGAACAACCATCCTGACTTGGACCCCTACGTGAAGAAGCTAATATCTTGCAAACACAAAGTCACTGTTGTGCTGAATGTCTTGCAGGCCTCACAGGTTAGTTACAATTCTAGGATGTAGTTAAAGTATTTAAGATTGAATATTTTGCTCAAGACAATTTGTCATACTAATGTTTATAAAGAGAAATATGCAGACATATATTAATTACCATATCCTAATTCCATTTTCAGGACAGACTAAATGAAATAAGGCGTATGGTCAGCAAAGAGAAGAGTGTGCGACCAGCTGTAGTGACAGAGCCAGCACCACAAGAGCCTGAGCAGGGCACCAGCGGCGTAGTGACAGACAGAGGGAGCATCAACTGACATGGAGACTCCCTATCAGAACCACATTGATAAGGCTGACTTTGACCATGTGTATGAGCCTGCTGAAGACAGCTTTCTACTCATAGATGCCTTAGAAAAAGACCTACAATACTTGAAAAGCAAAAACCCCATATTCTGCTTAGAAGTTGGTTCTGGCAGTGGTGTAGTTATAACAGCACTTGGTATGGCATTCCCACACACTTTCTGCTTGAGCACAGATGTCAATTTAAAAGCTTGTGCAATGACCAAGCAAACTGCTGCTTATAATAAAGTTAATTTGGATTCATGCAACATGGACTTGGCTAGTTCCTTCACTGATAATATTTTTGATGTTATCATCTTCAATCCACCGTACGTGGTGACGGACAGTGAGGAGTGTGGAGGCAGTGACATCACAGCTAGTTGGGCTGGCGGGGCTAAGGGCCGTGAGATTACTGACAGGCTACTCAACATGATACCAAAGAAACTAGCCAATAATGGAGTCTTCTACCTTCTGCTTATTGAAGAAAACATTCCAGATGAAGTTGTTCAAATTATGAACGGTTTTGGATTTAAATCTGAGACAGTTATTAAGAGGAAAGTAAGAAATGAGCAACAATTAGTTTTAAAGTTTTATAAGTAAAGGTCATATTCCTAATCTGCAATATTATTTTAACAGATTGTTAAAGAACATTTACTGCTTGTAGATTATTGTTTATAGCTAAGGTAAAATTAAACTACAGTTTATAATAATATATTGCAGCCAATTTGTTGTATATTAAATAAGTTTAACAATAACATATAATATGTAACAAAAATATATTTTGTAAGCAAAAAGTGCTTGTTTTAGTGTAGGTTCTTTTTGACTGCCTCACCAAAGGCTTTTGCTCCGATATTATTTTCTGAAGCTCCTGGTAAAGAGGAGCATTGTTCCACCCATCTTACTATATTAGGGAAACTTGTAATATCCCAGTCAACAGCCTGTAACAGGAGAGTAAAACAAATAATGTTTGAATTTAATGCAATTGCAATTTGAAATGCAAATAAGAGCAGATAAGAAACTAGTTCACATGCTTTATCAGTATGTTGAAATAATAAAAACATTGACATGAATTGATGATAGCAATATTGCATAATTAAGTAAATACTCACTAGAATGCTAGTCAGTGATGCATAAATGGAAGTGTCTGCAATGGTGGGATGATCACCAGCTACCCATTTACTCTCTTCCAGGAACTGGTTCAAAAAACCCAGAGTGGTGTTCAAATCATCTTTTAATGGCTTCTTAATCTCTGTCTCCCCTAGAAATAATATTGGGAACTGCAAAAAATATAGAATTTAGAAACTGTGCCTTCAAGAAGTAAATTAATCATTTTTATATTCACTAATCTACAAACATTTATAAAAAATTGTGAATCTAGGTTTATATTTTACTTAAGTCTGAGGCCCTTTGTTTCCATGGGCCAAGGAAGAGGCCACCTCCGGGGTCCAGCATAGTGGTAGGAGGGGTCACCATCGCTGTCGAGTCGACAATGAAATAACTCGGACTCGTTCTCGACAGTCGATGGGACTTCGGGCCGCACTTCCAGCGGCTAACCCCTCGTTTGATGGCCGCAGCTTCAGCGCTCTCGCGCTTGCTACCCAATCTCAGGGGGCCCAACAACTCCTGCCGGAGGCTCTATATGGGGGTCGTGAGGGCGATGGCGCTGTACGCCGCGCCAGTGTGGGCGAACACCCTGGCGGCCCGCAACCGCGCAGCGCTACGAAGACCACAGCGAGCGATGGCCATCAGGGTCATAAGAGGTTACCGAACGATCTCGTTCGAAGCGGCATGCCTCCTAGCCGGATCCCCGCCGTGGGACATGGACGGAAGAGTCCTCGCGTCACTCTATACATGGCGCGAGGAAGCGGTGGGGCGGGGCGAGCGTCTCGCGCCTCGACAAGTTGAGGCGCATAGGGCTGAGCTCCGCCAAGTGTTAATGGCAGAGTGGGAGCAGAGGCTTGCACGACCCACGGCAGGGCACGCCGTTATCGCGGCGATAAGGCCCGTAATGAAGGAGCGGCTGGAGCAGTGGCGTAGCGTGGGAGGGGCAGGGGGGGCAAATTCCCCGGGCGGCAGCTTTTAGGGGGCGGCAAAATTTACCCAATTAAAAAAAAAAATATTGTTCGCGACTAGTATCTGCGCCGCTACATAAAACTGTCTAACAATAACAAAACATTAAACAGGAAAGTTGACATTTTTTAAACTTAAAATTAATCATTGTTAAAATTTGGTACTTAACACACACGTGACACTACATTTTACGTAATTAGTAATGGTTTTGAGTCTTAAATAAAAAATAACTAAAATTTCGCGCTCGCTTCGCTCGCGTATTCAGAAATTGTATGGGCTTAATTTTGCATTTGTCAACAAACAAAAAGTTAAGTACGTTTGGACTAAATTTTACGTAATATTTGGTTTAGGTCCGATAAAAATTTCGCGCTCGCTTCGCTCGCGAATTCAGAAACTATATTATGGCCCTTATTTTTGCATTTGTCAACAAACAAAACGTTAAGTACGTTTGGGCTAAATTTTACGTAATATTTGGTTTAGGTCCGATAAAAATTTCGCGCTCGCTTCGCTCGCGAATTCTGAAACTATATTATGGCCCTTATTTTTGCATTTGTCAACAAACAAAACGTTGAGTACGTTTGGGCTAAATTTTAGGTAATTTTTTTTTTAAGTCCGATAAAAATTTCGCGCTCGCTTCGCTCGCGTCTTCAAAAACGATATGCCCTTATTTTTGCATCTGTCAACAAACAAAAGTTAAGTACGTTTGGGCTAAATTTTACGTAATATTTGGTTTAAGTCCGATAAAAATTTCGCGCTCGCTTCGCTCGCGCATTTGGAAAATACATAGGCAAGTTTTTCTTTATTTGCATTTGCTTACCTACACAACTGCCGACATACGTTTAGCAGAGTGCTAATTTAGGTAAACCGATGAGGTGGTCCCCGGCAAGACAAACTTTAGTTAAAGTGGTCCCTCATGACTAAAAGGTTAAGAACCACTGGTTTAGATAAACTTGAATGCTATAAGCAATACCTACCTAAATACAAGCCAAATTTCACGCTTAGGTATAGTTCCATGGAAACTAGTTTAAGTGTTAGTCCCGTAAATTAAATTAATTTGTTAAACTGTTTAAAGTAGCCCCGCTTTTTAAATTATTTCAATTTCATATATACTTATAGGTACCTACTTCGCTAGCCTGCGTACCTAAAAGAAATTTAAAACCTTCAAGAAATCAAGTAACAAGATATAAAAGAAAAGTCTACTTGAGAACCTCCCCCTTCTGCCGGGGCTGCGGGTTGTTCGAAAGAGTTACCGCGGCTCTGGAACATAAAAGGCCTTCGACGGAACACGACGGTTTTTTAGTCCGTAAGAGTCTGACACTCCCTCACCGCTGCTAACCCACAGCGGGAAGGGTCATTTGATGATTTTTAACATCGATACAAAAAAAACTCTTTTTTTGAAGTCGGTTAAAAATGACAAATGGCCAGTAAAACTTGTTAACAAAAATACACGGGAAGGGGCGGCAAAATCGACAACTGCCCCGGGCGGCAGGTACCCACGCTACGCCACTGGGCTGGAGAGAAGCCACGGCGCCCTCAGCTTCCGGCTGACACAGGTTCTCACCGGACATGGTTGTTTCGGAAAGTTCCTGTGTCGCATAGGCCGGGAGCCCACGCCCAAATGCCACCATTGTGGCACCAGCAACGAAGATTCGGCGCTGCATACGTTGGCGGAGTGCCCAGCATGGGCAACGCAGCGCCGTGATTTAACTGCGGTACTGGATGCTGCGGGAAATCTTTCACTGCCGGCCGTCGTGTCTTGCATGGTCAGCAGCGAAGAAGAGTGGAATGCCGTCGCCTCCTTTTGCGAGGAGGTGATGGTTTTAAAGGAGGCGGCGGAAAGGGAGAGAGAATCTGCTACCTTTCTCCCCGCCCGCAGCAGACGTAGGGGGCGTCGCAGGGTGGCTGATCTCCGGCCACCATAGGGCGTGGCCTGCGGACGACAGACTAGGGGCGTCTGTCGTCCGATCAGAAACAGGCCTCGAGACGGTGGCGTAGTGTTGCGCGCGCCTCTCTTAGTGGAGTTACTGTGGCCGCTGGGTGACGGGGCCCGCCTTCGAACAACTGGCGGGCCAATACCTGTCGGGGGTGCGGAAGAATGCTTTGGCGATACCCGTGCCCTCGACAACAGGTAATTGGAGGCAACACCAGGTAGGGTTTTTAGCCGTTAAGAGTCCGGCACACCCCTCCACCTACCCCAGGTGGAGTACAGTCCATGAGGATTTTCCCCCCTAACAAAAAAAAAAAGGTTTATATTTTACTTACACAAATAGCCCTTATCTTCACATACAAAGAAGAACTGTCGAAAAACAATCTCTGGTTGACCAGTGCGCGCTTTTTCAAATCCTTCGGATAGTACTGATCATTAGAGATGGGTAACTCAGGAGTGATAGATAAAAAAGATATGTATCTTTCCGTTCTTATCACTCGCTCTTTGTATCAGTTCAAATCCGAATGTATCAGTGTATCTTTAACAACTCATTCAATCCGTCGTCCGTTTGTATCTGTGTTGCACTCGCACACACAGCATTGAGCGGCTGGCGTCACGGTTTCTCATCGGAAAGTCCAGACATCTCTTTCGCACTTCCCTACTTAGAATGTTCTGTCTCACTTTCTCGATACCGAGGATAAGTGTTTGACCATTATTTTTATTTATTTATTCGATTTACACGGCTTTAACAGCCAATTACATAAATCGTAAACTTAAATTTAAAATGAAAAATAGAAACTTATTATTATAAACTTATTATTATTATTTATATTATAAACTGATATACGAATCTATCTATCCTAAACGAATCTATCACTCTTAGTTCGTACTGATTTAGTGATACATTGGATTGAATTGAACGAAGCGAGTCACTCTGAGCAACAGTACAATGTCACTCGCGGATTCGAAAGGATATAGAGATACAAAAGAGTGATACATATCCCAGTGATCAAAAGATATATATCAATCTTTTCTTTTCAATGATATGTTTTTCCCATGTCTACTGATCATCCTTCGCATATTTATCAGCTAAGTAACAAGCAATAGCTCGACTTTCCCATAGTATAAAACCATCATCGTCCAACGTGGGTACACAGTGTTGAGGATTTATTTTCAGAAAACTTTGTTTGAACTGTTCTTTTCGAAATAAATTAATAATTTCAACATCTATTGGCACTTCAACTGCTCTGGCTGCGAGCAAGGCGCCCCTTGAGGGTCCGCTGATAGGAAAATGGTAAAGTTTAACAGACATGGCACAAGTTTTAAGCTAATGAATGACACTGCAAAACTAGTTCAAATTCGAAAGTTCGCTGACGACATTGTGACTGACATTCAGTGACTTCAAAAGATTCAAAACATTGACAGTGTACTGTGCTGTGCTTTTTAATGAAACAAAACAGGCAACACCTGGAGTAGGTATGTTTTGTTGTTGCACAGAAAAGTCAAAAATTTTGGAGTGCGGGTGATGAAGTTGGCGCATGTATAAAAAAATACCCTTTGACTTTTCTCGTTTTCTTTTTCATTTTGTTCCCTTCCGTAAGATAAGAGTTCTTGGTTATTGCCATTGATTGCCATAGGAAAATATGTCTTGGAAACTACTCATGTCCAATCTGTCAATGTCATGCTGTGTGCAACTTCGTGTTTACATTTTAGTGTTTACATTTTTATTTATGAATGCAAGCTTGTTTAATAACCTAAAGTTATTGGTTCAACTTATTGAAAATGACCGCAATTTGTAGAGTTTGTTTCAATCGTGACTTCTTAGTAAATTTATTCAAAAAGACAGGTTTCCTTACTTTATCCACCAAGTTAATGTCTATAGCAAAAATAAAAGTGAGTAAAACATTATTTTGGTTTATCAGAATAATTTTCTCTAAACTTGGGACGCAGAAGTCATTCAGATAATCTATATGCTAGTTATGGCTTAGGTACTACTTCAAATCTCCAATATAAAATATAAGCTCATATAACATCCATGGAGAACATGCTTCATCGCTAACCCATATGCAGGACAAATCTTCAATGATATCCAATTATGGGCTTTATCAATAAAGCATTTTGTTTTTTTGAAATAATCAGTAATTTTATATTTTAGATAGCACCAGAAGATGGCCTTCCGGATACCATATGTTCAAAATGTGTTCAAAAACTGGATGATTGTATAGAATTTATTGAACTCTGTGAAACTTCTGATGTTAAACTGAGAGCCTTACTAGAAAACAGTTGTAGGGAAAAAAGTTTATTGCTAGACAGTAAGGACATGATCATAGAAAATGAAAATTTCTCTGATAATGAGACATTATCACCCAAAAGTGAAGATAAAGTTTTATTTATTGATGAAAGTATAGATCATAGTATACAGGAGGAACAAGCAAATGATCTAGATAATAAAATAGAACTAGATATTAAAATAGAGAATAGTACAAAAACTAAGAAGAATCGGAAACATCAATGCTTTACTTGTGGAAAAGTTATGTCATCAAGGCAAGTAATAAGAACATTAAAAAATGTACATTATTTAATGGGCCTACATTATTATATTATTTCATTTATCATTATTCAATGTACATTACCTTGAAGCATAGCTATAAGTGTATAAACAAAAGTAGTGGGGAACCTCTATTTACTCAAAATTAAAAATGAGCTGTGAGTGTGGGCAAATCTCATCAGCGAGCAAGCATAAATATAAAATACAAAATAATTTAAAATATACAAAATACATAACATAGGTATTTAATGCATACACCACTAAAAAATACTTAATTGTAGTTTTTCTCCCCCAAGTTATTTCTACCAAAGCAAACTACATGATATGATGTAGGAAGGTAATAAATAATATCTTGGAATGGCAACATAGCATTAAAAATATCATTTTCATTTGACATTTTGGTTGGTCTGTTGGCTGTCGTTTTGAATTGAAAATTCCTGAATCTTGTGGCAGAGAAACGAAGTTTATTAATTTATTTAAAACTATCTCACTATGAATCAACAACGTGATGTAGCTTATAATGAAATGGTGAAGGATTTTCTTCGCTGTGGCGACAATGCCGCCAATATTGTCATGCAATATTGCACGGAATATGGAGTGCGGGTATCTAGTGAAACTCTGTCGACTCTTGTACAGGGTTTTCTAGACAAAACCGTGTTTACGCGGCCCAAGTTGGAGCCCGGCTGGAGCAGGTATCTTTAGCGAAGTATTACAGTAACAAACGTTGATTTCTAACCTCGACGGAGTGAATGAAACTCAGCTGTTTGAAAAATATATTTTATTCCGAATTATCAAACAATTCTGTTTAATTTATCATTTTATTACTAAACTATAACGAAAACCGCGTAGAATACCGCGAAGTATCATATACTCCTCCGGTTTGTTCTTACGTATTTCCTGTACTAACGTCTTCATAGGCGCCTTTTCAGGTTTCGCTTGAAGACTCACATGCGGACACACACGGGGGAGCGTCCGTACACTTGTCACCATTGCAATAAGAACTTCTCATTGGCACAGAATCTTAAAGTGCATCTTAGAGTACATACTGTAAGTAAACTTGTCATTCTGTTATTCATTTGTGTGAGAAAATAGTTACTCTTCTTACCAAAGATAAGATTGTTCAAGTAACTGCAGTCACTTTATGTCAAACCCCAACAGAGTTAGGAAAAGGCTAGGTAAATGATGATGAGTGAGAATTGTCACTCTTAAATATGTATAATCAGTACAAATATCTGAAGATGACCCATTGACCACAATAATCCCCTTTTTTCTTTTATTTTTGGAAGACTTATTTGTGGGTTGTATAACACTTTGAATCTTTTAATTTCCAGGGTGAAAAGCCACTGCAGTGCACAATATGCGGTGAATCGTTTGCTCAGTCTGCTGGTTTAATTGTTCACAAGCGTAAGCACTCTGGGATATTACCATATGAGTGTAAACTGTGTCCACGCTCATTTAGAACCATTGGACATTTACAATATCATACTAGGTATAGTATAGAAAATTGTTTAAATGTTCTAAAGTTCTAATGGTTTTAATACAAAAAAATTGAATAAACAGACACTAATGTGTTTTAGAAAACTTTGAATGGAGAATTTTTGTTAAACATGTGACTAACGTCTGTCTAACTTTTTTATAGTAAGACCAAAAATGTATATATTTTCTCTGATAAAACAAACAACCAACCGGTTTTTTGATTCCAGGCAACACACAGGCGAAAAGAACTTTGAGTGTGACACTTGCGGGCGAGCATTCATCACTCGTAGTGATTTAAAAAAGCACTTACTAACTCACACCGGTGCTCGGCCCCACGTCTGCTGCATCTGTGGAGTTCGTCTCACCCGTGCGTCCCACCTGAAGAGGCATATGCAATTAACACATAATAAAAATGTATACTCCTGTGAACATTGCCCAGAGGAGTTCATGAAAAAGAGCGAATTAGAAAGGCATATTAAAACTCATAAAGATTAGTTTCTGATATTGAAATTTTTGCTAATAGTAATCAAACCATGATCTTGTTTTCATGCTTACACTATGCAAAGAGTGTGAGTTAAATTGTAAGTTCTTATTGTGATTCTAAAGGCATATGTAACATTGCTACTGTGCTCGAGTTGCACAAGCATATATGAAAAAAATATATATAATTAAGTAAATAGAGAGATGACTGACTTGAAAAGTAACCGAGGGATGGGATTGGGTCTTTATTAGGAAAGCATAATGCTGAAGTGATTTTGACTTGTTTGATTTAAATAGTCTGTTAATTTAGAAACTTGATAAACATCTGGTTATCATGACTCCAAGTTTGTGACAGTATTGTCGCTCTCAGGCTGAATGAGAACTACCATCGACTTTGTACCTCCAACAAGACTGGTATTATTTTTTCTGAAATCAAATAGTCTAACAGATGGGGTCCGTTATTATAGTGTATACCTCAGGTGTATTCCTACATATTCATACATTTTTCTGGGATTAAAACTAGGCATAGGCTTATTTAATACTTAAGAAAACAGGAAATAGGTAGATAGGTATCTAACTTATTGTCTTATTCTCTAATCTTGTGATAAATATAAACATTTGGTATTAAAAAGTATTTAAGAATTAGGTACTTGTTTTATTTCAAAACTAGTTCCCACTAGCGGTTTCGCCTGCTTTCTGAGGAAACTAGCTACTGCACCGAATAAAAAGTGCCTGCGTGTTATTCTGATGTAGGTACCCGTTAATATCAAATTCCTCTATGTATGATGATATTATATTACTAAAGTTTCTGCCTTTTGTGGATGAAAAAGTGAGACAAATATACACACATTTCCAATTTAAGGGTGCATTTGCACGGTATACGCCATGGCGATACGCATGGACGTTAATATCAAATTGAACACGGAATCATGTTTTTATAGTTGAGCGTGTCCGGCGTAATCGATTTATGAAAAGATGTATCCGTAATTTTTTACGATTCGTGAAGCGTATGGACATAGGTTTTTAACATGATTTTTAAGATTAAAAAAATAACGAATCTTGAAAAGAAACTATTCGTAGAAAGCACGATTTCTGCTTCAAACACGTGAGCAAGCCCTAAGGCGGATTCTAGACGTGCAATTAAATACAAGGTATTGTACAAAATTGATGGTGTAGTGTTTAATATTGAAACTGCACTGATTTTTAACAAATTAAATAAAAAAAATAATTGTGCAATATATTTTTAGTTAAGACAGCATCATTCTTTTTGTAATAAAATTTAGGTGATTTTCTTTATCGATAATATCTGCACTGATTAACGGTAAATTACGGTTTATTTAATTTAATCTTAGCAACACTGAACTTTTTCAAATTTTGAAATCGTTAACGTTTCTCTGTCGTATTTGTAACCAGTGCAAGTTTTCTTTGTGATTTTCTAGAAAACCCCGCAAAGTTATTGTTTTGTGTACATCGCACTTGTATTATCGCTAATTGCAAATTCGAAAAAGTATTGGTTTTCTGCTCAAACGGGCGCATTGTTATTTTGTCGGCGTTTTGAAATATTGTGATTGTCATCACCATGTCGAGTAGGGATATTTATTACTCTGAGAAATACTACGATGAAGAACACGAATACAGGTAAGGGATCTATTGAATAATTTACAATCCACGTAAAGCTAAGCTATCTATGTAATGTATAAGTTAATTTTTCAGTCATTCATAACCTATCAAGTTTCAATTGAAAGTTTCAATGAGCTGGTTCCAGCCAGGGTTAACTTCGTTTTATTAGTTAAGTACACACCGTTAGTGTTAGAAAACAACCCAAAACTCCAATATAAATGTATCTATACTACTACAACAGTATACATAACTAAAACCAAACTTCATTCCTATTCAAATATTCAATACTAGAATGCTCTATGAAAAGTTCTAGAAAAATCGGTATTTGTGTCTGTTTGGTCAGTGGGTCGTCTTAGGTCTAAAGAGTTTAACAATATCATTTAAAATTTATGGTTCTATGGATTCTAGATATTTCATATTCTACAGTAATATGATTTGTAATATGTTCTTACATTAACTATTATTACTTTCAGGCATGTGGTACTGCCGAAAGAGATGGTGAAGCTGGTTCCTAAGAACCACTTGATGTCAGAGCAAGAGTGGCGCGGCATCGGAGTGCAGCAGAGTCAGGGGTGGGTGCACTACATGACGCATCAACCTGGTGAGTACACACTTGTAGATTTACAAATGAGTTTAGTGAGTCGATTGTTTGTGGTATTAAGACGGAAGAACATTTGTTTGGGCCATGAACATCTTGTAGGTTTATCAGTTTTAGGGAAAATGCTGTTGATGATTATGATTTTTTTAAATATGAGTACTATTTTTGCTATATAAAGTGATATTTCTGGTTTGTATGCTACTCTTTTACTAATAAAATTTAATTGATTTTCAGAGCCCCACATCCTGCTATTTCGACGAAAGAAAGAAAAGAAGTGAACAAAAATAAAGCAAGTGATGCAAGATGTAAATGTATAGATTTTAACTGATATTAGAATTAATACTAGCTTTAATTAATGCCCATAACTATCAATTGTGAATCTCCTGCTTTTCATACAAGGGTTTTCTATGATCTAAAAAACAATATGAAATTACCACAGAATTCAAAGAGTTGATGTTTTCAACAACAAATAAAAAATATGTAGAAGTACAGCCAGTCTTGAAACTTCTTTATCCAAACTTCAATAGTGTATAATAAACATTTTGTACATAATAAATATTTCATATTGTTTTTTGGTCTCTACATATCAAATCAGCTAATAATATGTTACTTGTTGTCTGGCACTAGCAACTAACACTGTATAGTATACCTACTATCAATATTATTTTATGGGCTTCACTGATCTTATTCCGTACTTATTAAGTTTTTGTGAAGAAGCATGGATCAAGAATGAAAATTTTGAACAAACTTTTTTTAATAGAAGTCAATTTTGAACATGTAATTTTTCACGTGTTCATCGTATTCCTTAACACATACCATAATTTCAATCAAGTTCTAGATCAATGCTTGCTTTTGTTTTAATTAGTCATTAAATTTTAAGAATATCACTGACATGACATTTGAATAATAATTTTAACAGTTATGGATTTGGTACAATTCTTTTATCCTCTTGACATTTTAATATTATGCATTATCATGTAGGGTGTAAATAATGAAAAAGGGATGTGTCAATTAATAACATCTCAACCACCTATAGTTCTGTAATATTGCTTATTTTTCAATTCATAAATATTTTTAGGGTTTTTCACATAGTGCCTTAGTAATTAGAATATTGTGATAAATGTTTTGACTTGAGTATGTAAAATATAGCAATGAATCAGGTCTGTGGTGGACCAATTTGACTCTCATTTGTTTGTGTATAATCCAAGACAATCATATTGCAAGTTGTATATACAGTGGTGTAATTATCAGCGCTTTGGCAGCACTTTTTGTTATCTAACACAGTAATTGGAATAAATTATTTGGTGCTATGTTAAATAGGTGTTTTATTTGGAGATTTTTCGAATCCTACCCAGATTATTACCCTCAAGCACAAATGACTTTTAACTAAACCCTACCTAAGGTGGCGGATCACGCACATACACGCGGAGAAACATGAACCTCCGCGCGTAGGTGCGGGGCGAGACGCAAGGTATGGCACACCGAATCCCGCAGAGCCGCGCGTGATTTTGAATGGGCGTGACGTGTGTGTTTGAAAATGGATCTCGATGAGAGCCGCCGTGCGTGAATCTACAAAACGCACCTACGCGCGTGAGTGCGCAATAAATCCGCACGATGATGCAGATCTGGACTCCCGCAGGAACGCGCGTAGGTGTGTCGACACGCGCTACGCTGCATCATGTGGGGCAGTGTGAAGGTCGCCTTATTCGATTCCTAATTAAACAAACAGGATGATAAGGTTGTAGGGTCATGGTCATGCAATGTGACAGAAAGAAATATTGGCAGAACCTGATGTTTTTTAAATGAATGCAGCTCTGAAGATGAATTGATAATGATTTCTATTCATTTTCTAGGAAAGTGTGTTTAGGGTGTAATTAATAAAATGAAAAACTTAATAGTTCTGAGTATTGGTATTTTACTAAAATATTACTGCCTCTGGAACCATACAAGAATAAAATCTACAGTGGAAAAATATCTATTTTCGTTTCTTCTTAGCACTAGGTGATAATGAGGGCAGCTTGGCTGTCGTCTCTGGTTGTGAGAACTCCATGGGTTCTATTTTAATATCATCTGGAGTCACGGCATCCAGGAGCTCTAAGCCTTGCAGCTGTTCTTGCTCCAAACTGTGTAGCATTTGGAACCCAGGTTCTAGTGAAGGTGTGAATGCTCCATCTAGTGCAGCGGGAAAGTGCAACTCTGGTACTTCCTCCAATTTCAACTGTGGCGCTATGTCCATATTAGCCAGTGCTTCACACTGCCTCCTCAGGTCATCGCACTTCTTTTTAGTCATTGCATGGTACCTTACAACTCTGTTTTCATAAAAGTCATGCAGATTGCCAACATTGAGATCGGTAAATACTTTCGAAATTGCATCTGGGAATCCTGATTTTAGACCACTGGCTTCCTTATCGACTACTGTCCTGAGTAATTTACACATGTGGGTTAAATGTATGTCTAACGCGTCGGCCAGCGCGGTGAGAGCAACGTTTGTGGTTGTTGAGATTCCAACATGTCCCAGAGCTATGGCTGCACATTGACGCAGTGCTCTTTTGTGACTTTCTGGTGTAAACGGTAGAATCATAGGACCTTTGCCTACTGAGAAATCACAGTACTCTTTTTCGAGGAAGTTGATTGGTGGGTTCGTCTCGTGTTCAAGTTTCAAACATGGTTCTGGCGGCTGCGCGGGTAAACTTACAGGACCCAATCGACCACCTTCAAACATGGCATTTTCAGCCTGATCTAGTATACCTGATAGTTGTCTTGCGTGAGCATGAAGCTGTATAGTGTGTGTGATTAAATTCGGCTTCGGGAGTTCAATAGGCGATGATTTAACTGTGATAGATATTTCCGGAATGTTTTGCATACCCAACTCGATGATGGGGTTAAAATTTACGTTCTGTAATAAAGTCTCGTCGGTCCTCTCGTCTTCCAATTCACCCCAGTGCTTTCTCGTATTCATTATTTTACCTTTTAATACAGAACAATAACAAAACAAACCACGCACGCACAGCTTTATGTACTTTCCCAGCCAGATTCATCTGTCAAAAAATATGAATGTCATTGTCAATGTCAGTAGTATACGTTCCGTTTTCTATTGCGTTACGTGAATTCTGAATTTTTCTTCAGATAAATTATTTTCTATAGAATTCTACAGCAAAAATTAAAAATATGAATTAAATATTTATATTAATACGAACTGCTTGCACATATTTTTGACTTTTGACTGATTTACATAAGATACATATATTTTTTGGTAAATGGAACGACCAGTCCATATAAATAAATTCAGGTTTGGAAAAAAGCGCGGGAACCCTGAAAGGTTTTTTTATTTATTTCCTTATTTGATTTTTTAATTAATTTAGTATATTGTGATAAGTGTAAGTTTCTGTATATTTTATATTAATATTCAATGGGTTAAGCTAGTTTTCGTGTTTAATCCTATTTGGTAAGTCTTTTGAAGTTTCTTGCATAACTTTTATGCTTTTATTATGGATCCTCAGGAACATGGCCGCCAGTTGTTGGGTATTGTACATATTGTATTACGGATTACGGTATCAAATAACTACAACAGTGTACAGATACTGATCGTTCAATCAGTACTATATAATAAATAACTAATTAAAAAGATCATTAGCTTATAAAACATTCCTATCTCAATGAAAAAGATGAACGGTAGGTATCTGACTATCTGCTGTGCTGCTGTGCTGTGTATAGTCTATATTATGCAGCGTGAAGGTTAGGTTAAATACAAAGTAGTCCCCCGTTTTTAGGGTTCCGTACCCAAAGGATAATATATTACGGTAAAGGCTAATATAGACTTCGATGTCTGCCATTCTGTTCGACTGTCTGGCCCCTGGCTGTATCTCATTAACTGCGATAGTTAAACTATTGAAATTTTCACAGTCCACATATTATGTATGACTAGCTTTCGCCAGCGGCTTCGCCCGCGTGATGTGTTGATAAAAAGTAGCCTATGTGTTAATCCAGGGCATCACCTATCTACATATTAAAGGATGATGGGCAATTTTGTATGAACCCTGGCCTGATAACCAATAAAGTTCTAATGAATATTATATTATTGCTTATACCCTATAGTTACTGAAATAAAACGGTTCATGTCAAGAATCTACCGGAAATAAGTACAGTCGGGCACAAAAGAGTTATACTTTTTGCACCGATTTTTTTTTGTTTAAAATAAAATCCATACTAGAAAAATTCATTGTATGATGTATTTTCGTCAACTTATCACTTTTTTAAATAAGCCTAGGGTAGACTATCAATAAAAATCGGTCTTAACTACGCATAATTGTTTTAATAGCAAAACAAAACATAAAAACTTTTACTTCTACCACCGTATACTATTTCCATTATTGGAGATAGCATTTCCTCGTTCTGCGGCACCAGGATAGTCGGCCTTGGGTTGTCGAGTTATTAGAAAAGTAGCGACCCACCCCAGCTTCGCACGGGAAAACAGAATTTACTCACTATTTAACGGATGTTATTACACATACAAACCTACCTCTTCAATCACTCTATCTTTGAATATAATAATATATTAAAAAAACCGCACGGGTGGTCAGGTCCGCAAAGATAAATGAGGGGTTTAATCAGTATTCTTAGACTAAAGTTATTTAAGTTGTTTATCAGCTTTCACAGAGTTCTCATCATATGGCACATCAGGCTTGTTAGCCAGGACAGTCGACAGTCATTGATGATGATAGCTTGATGCCAGCACACCTCCAATTCCATAGGATTATATTTCAAAGCAAGATTATTATCCTGGCCATTAGATGATGTCATGCAAGTACTCACGACAAGTATTTGCATGAAATGGGCTACGGACTTGACTGAACTGATTTGAAAAATCTTTCAGTGGTGGAAAAGCTACGTTATTTATAATAAGAAGATAGATAGGTTTTCTTTATATACCATACGTGCCAAAGTGGTTTAATTCCATAGGCAGTCGTAGGCTTACAGGACTGATATATTCCTTCCCCAGTGGTTAACAATGTTCCACCCATAACAAAAATTGAAGTTTAGGGTATAAGCTATCATTTGATGTGCAAATGGATATTATTGGTTATGCCGGTTAGACTCACTGAAACGGCGGAATACGTACACCTTATGTTGTGAATGCTGCCTGTATTTTTTTTAATATGGACACATGCACCTTCTGTGATACGTCCTGACTGATATTGGCAATAATAATGGCACTTAAACATCTCTCCCATACAAAATGAAGTGTTTCAAGTCCATACGCTGTGCCACGCTACCAAGTGTCATATCTTCGTTCTCCGGTGGTTCACAATGTTTTGCCCATAATAAAAAATGAAGCTTAGGATATGCTATCATTTAGCTATCATTTGATATAATCTTTTTTTTTCAATAAACTTGAAAAATATGGGCACAGACACCTTCTGCGACTCGTTCTGACAATTATTGACAATAATATAATGCACTTAAACATCCCTCCCATACAAAATGAAGTGGTTCAAGTCCTTAGGCTGTCCTATGCTATCAAGTGTCATATCTTCGTTCTCCGGTGGTTTACAATGTTTTGCCCATAATAAAAAATAAAACTTAGGGTATCAGCTATCATTTGATATGCGAATTGTTTTTATTGGTTATGCCGGTTAGAGCCACCAGAACGGTGGAGTACGTACACCATACGTTGTAAATAGGTAATACCTGCTAAATAATCTTTTTTATAACCTTGGAAAATATGGGCACAGACACCTTGTGTGATACGCCCTGACTAATATGGACAATAATAATGGCACTTAAACATCTCTCCCATACAAAATGAAGGGTTTCAAGTCCATACGCTGTCCTACGCTACCAAGTGTCATATCATCGTTCTCCGGTGGTTCACAATGTTTTGCCCATAATAAAAAATGAAGCTTAGGATATGAGCTATCATTTGATATGCAAATGGTTTTCATTGGTTATGCCGGTTAGACTCACCAGAACGGCGGAATACGTACACCATACGTTGTAAATACTAAATGCTAAATAATCTTTTTTTTTTCAATAAACTTGGAAAATATGGGCACAGACACCTTCTGCGACTCGTTCTGACAATTATTGACAATAATAATGTACTTAAACATCCCTCCCATACAAAATGAAGTGGTTCAAGTCCTTAGGCTGTCCTATGCTATCAAGTGTCATATCTTCGTTCTCCGGTGGTTTACAATGTTTTGCCCATAATAAAAAATGAAGCTTAGGGTATAAGCTATCATTTGATATGCGAATCGTTTTTATTGGATATACCGGCCAATTTTACCCATCATCCTTTCAACGAAATCGGTCCAACCGTTTTTGCGTGATTGAATAACAAACATACATCCATACATTCTCACAAACTTTCACATTTATAATATAAGTAGGATATAACTAGGATTATTGCCGCTTTAACAATAAATACTGAAAACTAGAACGTTATAAATATTTAAGGGGGCTCCCACAACCAAACGTTCTTTTTATTGTCCTATTCATAAGTGTCGTTCATAAGTGCTTGTAAAGGAGTGAAACAGATAAAAAGTGACTACTAAAAAAATGATACAAATAGGCTTAGCAGGCTTACATGGATTAAAAGTAGCCTGATATGTTTTGTATAAGAGTGAGTATAAGAGATTCCTATATTGCAAAGTTTAATCAAAATCTGTTCAGTGGTGTTTGCACGAAAGTGTACCTAAAAACATACATAGTACATACATTCCCACAAACTTTCGTGTTTATAATAATTAGTGGCAAATTAATTCCTATCTCTTTCATTTACTAAAACTGTTTCAAGTGATGAAACTAGCAGAGGCTTACCAAAAGCAAAAAATCCGGTTTCCCTGCAATAAAATGAATGAATCGGATCTGCATGCGGCGCACTGCACTAATAGGATTCGATGGTCAATCGTAGGTGTAAACTATTCAGGCGCGTAAAGGTCAGTTCAATTTCAGGTAAAATGCTGAGCTTCGGCAACTTAGTTAGTGCTAAACAATTACATACTGGTATTTTTAGTCTACCTCTACCAGTGATTCAATCATCGCAGGATTATCAAATCAAGTTCAAAACTATACTACACGCTTAACTTGATACTTACGACTACTTATTTGATAAATCAGTTAAAAAAATAAAATGCAATTACAATAGATAACAATGACTTAATCGGTTAAAACATATTTTAAGTAGTACCTAGATGACGTGTTTAATATGTTTTTGGAAAATCAAGATCAAGATTTTTTTACTTAAAGTTAAGAGCAACACAAAGGGAACTTAAGTATCAGGTACTATATTTGTTATGTTTGTATCTACCTCTCTCTTCGCTGCTGCAGCTGCATCAGTTTAGACTGAAATTCGACCATAGCATAGTTGGGAAAAAGTAGATTAACCCGTTGTATGTCGTAGAGCAGAGATACCTACAAGCGAGACACAATTGATTGCGGAAAGCGGTTGATAAAAAAACAACATAGGTGCCTATTCAGCTTAAACTATTTTGTATTTCACGCACGTGGCAAAAAACCGCTCGTGCTTACCAAATTAACTAATGTTCTCTGAACTGTCAGTATTTCAGGAAACAGGCGAATAGTTTCATGAATTAGATCCGACATTGAATATAATTAAAATAAGTCGGATGTGCTAATTATGGCGGTTAAGGTCGCCTAATAAGCGTTAATTATTGTTAATAGACTCGCTGCAGTGTTGGATAAATATTATTTGGAGCGAGGTTGTTATGTAATACATAGGGATTATTCAATGTCTAAAGTCTAAATGATAACTGGAAACTGCAAATCCTGAATGGAATACCTTTGTAAAAATATACTGAAACACTCGAGGACTTTTTTTCAAGTCTTTTTTTTTCAAATCAATTACGAAAACTAAAAAGTTTTAATGACTCAACTGATTTATGTATCTGTATGATTCTTAGGAACGATTGCATTTTAAAATCTATTGTAGATAGGGTTTCCAAGTATTCATCGAGGAAAGCAATAGACTACTTTAAATTTTAGGGGAGTAGTTCCCACGGGACGCGGGTGAAACCGCTGGCAGAAGCTAGTTGTTGCATATTTTGAAGCTATATAGTTCTTCCATATTTTGCAGACAATAGCATATATTTGGCATATAGGTATTCCCCTCAAAGCCCATGCCCTTGTATGCACTGGGTACTTGAGTATCAACGATCATTACCCTCGTGGGGAAGGGTGGTTTCAAACTGTAAGATATTATGTAAGTATATACCTGGGTGAACGTAGATAACTCGCTTTTATATTGTAGTATTTTCTATTTAAAAAATCTAAATTGAATTTATTTTAATTTGTATTCAATATAGGTTGTATCAATTTTGTGCAGACTTTTTTTTGATAAAAATAAATTCAGCTTGATATTTCGAATTTTTAGCAACTGCAAAAAATAAATAAAATAAAAATAAAATTCATCAACAGGAGTTATCTCCTGTGGGACGGGCTTAACGCCTGCAAGGTATGCTTGCCTTTGAAAGAAGGCTTATGTTTTCGTTTTAACTTGTACTAAAAATAAAATTCAAATTAATATTGGCTTCTGATTCGACTAAGCTACAAAATTAACAACCCACTACTACTTAAACTTCAGAAAAAATACCAATAAAATTTTCTAATCGTCTTAAAATATCATTTTGGTAACCTTTGGTTGTTAGCAACCTACGGTGGGGGAGCGTAGCACATTCGTAGCAACCGCCTACGCTACGTCATACACCTGCCTACGTCGTCACCGATGCTTCGTAGCGCGTAGGCGTAGATCAAGTTAGCTTGTACGCTTGTTAGTTTTCAGAATTATGAATTCGAAATATTTTTAAGAAAATTTAATTATTTAATATACTTGTGCATAGGTAAACAAAACTTAAGTACATTTTTGATTATTTTATTATTATGTGGTGAAATCGAAGGAAAACAGCCAGTAGGTACAGATAGTGCAACAATACTCGCATGCCAACAATGCATATAAGAACTCTGCTATCATTTTCAATTGTCATGTTACGCCACCGTAGGACGATCCCGACTGGGGCGATAGGGCGCTTTCCATTCAGGACATGGAAGTACAGATCAATCGTCACGTCCCCCCACTCCGATCCCTGGACTCGAGGATATCCACACGGCTCGTCAGTGTGGTCCCGACAGCCGCCCGCGACGCGCGTGCCGCCCAACGCCGCCCGCTCCAAAACGAAAGTGATGCCGTGTACAATTAAAACTAACTAGTGATTTGTGATAACTGTATTGTAATCAGCTGTTTTCATTGTGAACGGTGAGTTCTGGAATTTTACTTTTTTTTTCTATATAAGTATCTTTTTTTGTTTCGCGGAAAAGGACGCGGTTGTTTCATAAAATGAAAATTGCGTTGTTTATCAATTAAAATGCGTGACTTTCTTTATATTAGCTACACTTACACAATTACTGTTAAATTGTAGACCGATGTAATATATTTTGAAGTCGTAAACAATAAATAGTTAAAAGAAAAAGAGAAGCAGAGAAGGCTTGTATTTTTTTTCTGCGTAATAACTAAATTGTTCAATAAGCTCGTTCTACGGTAAGAATTGGCGTTATTTTCATTTATTTTTGAAATGTTTATATTTGATATCTTAACTAATGATAGCTTTTACGTAAAAACAACATTGGATATCCCATTTCAGCTGCTGGGAGTAAGTTGCGCGGGAAAGTGGACAACTGTCGACTATTTTTGCCATTGTTATTCTTCATAGCTTCAGTATTACGCTTCCATAAAGTCCATGTATTTACCTAAACTGTAGGTAAAAGGGAATAATATGATTCGATAATATCTAGTCAATATTTCAGTAGTGTTACAATAATGCAATTGAATTCGTTCCGAATTTTTACCATTAAGCGTATAAATTCTGATAAAATATTTGTTATTTTTGTATTTTACCTACTAATATAATTACATTAATATGCTGATATCTACATTTATGACTAAATGTATGTTTATGACTGTGTGGTTTATTTATGGTCTGTCAATTTTTGGTAATTTTCCTCTTTGTCCTAATATCGGACAACATAGAATAATATCAGGAACAACATTAATAAGCAACAAATAAATATGACGCAGGAAAACGATTCATTTCACATAAAGTTTACGCATTCACATGAAGTGTAATGCTCTAAAACATATGTTTAAAATCACATCGCAGAGGCTAATCACTCACACTTGATTATGAGAACGGTTGGTTAAAGGACAACTTATTGAGAAAGTTAGCATTTTCTCGAAAACCACTTGTTCTCCCTACCTTGCATCATTTTTGTAACAAAAATATCAAGTTATAATTTTTGATTGACAGCTAAGGCCTTAACCGAAAACAGTAGAACTTGTTGGTGAAAATGGGCCTTGTAACTCAAAGAAACTGCGCCTAAAATGATCTTCATTAAGATATTAAAAGACAATTGGTTGCCTTTGTAGACACCATAACATCAGGAACAAAACTAATGACCAGCAAATATGTCTGCAGGAAGAGCTCAATGGTTCCGCGGAACTGGCTACTTCAGCGGCTTGTATAATACACATACTAGCTATATCAATAAATAAAGCGACTGGTTTCACTGCCGGATACAATGACAAATTCAATCCCCCCGGTCTATTTTTATCAATCGTCAGGCAGTTAGTTTGCGAGGGACCGCAGCACTACTTAAATATTTCATGTCCCCTTAGTTTGCGCAGAAAACTTCTGATAAATGTTATGCAACTACCAGATTCCTGTGGTTTCATACGCGTCCCTTGGGAACTGCTTCCTGAGCTTGGATATAAAAGTAGCCAGATCTAATTGTCAAGTTTTATCAAAATCTGTTCTTTCATGTTTGTGTGCAGAAGTAACAAACACGTACTCACAAACTTTCGTCTTTACAATATTAGTTTCATTTATGGGACAATGGTTTTCTCGTGAAACGGACAAAAATAAATTTCAGGTCGAAAGATCCAGTCGTATTGTCCCTCAAGCACCTCTTGTCAATACGCTGCGTTATTTCCAATTATAAGTCGTGATTGCCGGAGAGCACATCTTGAGCACAACAATGCTGACGTTGCAGTGTTATTTTTATTTCCAAGTGTTGACAATCCAAGAAAGTCTAAAGTCGATAAATTGTTAAATGTTATTTAGTATTTTAGAGACAACTTGATTATAAGATAGATGAATGGAGCATTACGGATTTTTTTTTTGGATCTCAAACCTGGATTTTAAAGCCTGAAGTCGCCAATCCGCCTTGAGCAAATGTGGTGATAATACTATTTCGTCCTCTGTATGAGAAAGGCCTGTGCCTTGTATTTGGTCAATAAAAAGTCTGATGTTATAAATGTTTATCACCCTAAATGAAATCGTTTTAAGATCCCCCTCATCATCATCATCATCTTCCGAGCCTTTTCCCAATCATGTTGGGGTCGGCTTCCAGTCTAACCGGATTCAGCTGAGTACCAGTGCTTTACAAGAAGCGACTGCCTATCTGACCTTCTCAACCCAGTTACCCGGGCAACCCGATACCCCATGGTTAGACTGGTGTCAGACTTACTGGCTTCTGACTACCCGTAACGACTGCCAAGGATGTTCAATGACAGCCGGGACCTACACTGCGGGTTTAACGTGCCATCAGAAACACAGCCAATGGTGTCTAAGATATACTTAGAAAGTACATACAAACTTAGAAAAGTTGCATTGGTACTTGCCTGACCTGGGATCGAACCCGCGCCCTCACACTTGAGGGGTTGGTCCTTTACCCACTAGGCCACCACGACTTTTTAAGATCCCCTATATCGTGTCAATTTAATTAAAATAGGTTGCTCTGAAACTAAATGGAATCTGACTGGATGTTGTGAAAGCTATCACAAATTACAGGCTGACTAGGATACGAGAGAAAGTCGATAATTGATTCCGACAATAATAAGGATTACGTTGGAATCCCGTTATTTGGAATCCCATAGGTCGGGCGTTGTAATTGGGTTTTGCTATACCTATGGAAATTCTCGGTATCAACTCGGATTTATGGTAATATGCTTGTCTCGTATTTTACGGGATTTGCATACCTGGCGAAATGTGGATGTGCCATATGTACTTATGTTAAACTAATATCATAATAACTGACGATGCCGTAGTGTAGAATGTGTAATGAGGTCGGTGAGACATACCTATTCCTGATGAAAGTTGTGTACCTGCATTAAAATTGAAACTCAAAAACCTTCAGGACAAGATCTCTTTTGAATGAAGAAAACTCTTATGACCCGGGAGGTTTTGCTTTTTTAAAAATATCCCACCTGCAACCTGTAGGATCCTTTGGGTCGTGATATTTATCAGTACGAATAGCAGTAATAAGCATCATATCTACAAGTTGACACCCGTTTCGCCTTGACAGTCAGCGGAAACGCTCGTTGGCGTAAATTGCATTCGCCATACTTCTTTACGTCGCCTGACGCTTGCGCCGGATTAAATGCAAAGCTTTTAGTCCTGGTCGACGGCACTTTTTGTCATTATTGTGAAGGAGATTTCTGTGAAAGCGACAATGGTATTACGTCTCTATTAGTACATTTATTGGATACTTGTTTGTTTGTGTAATAGAAATAATACCTAACGAGAAGAATTAAACAACTGCACCAGTCAGCGGATCAAGATGGGACTGCTCTTATCATCGTTGATCAGTAGACGAGTAACTATATATTATAATAATAATAAATAATACTCTCGTGACACTGAAGACAAGTCCATAGCAATCCTGCACCAAATATAAATTCCGTAATTCATATCAATACGTAGTGATAGTAACACAATTTCTTCGAAAAGTTAATGTTCCCATAGTGATCGAAAATCACTTAGTTGACTTAGTAACCCTTCAGGGCACATTAAAACAAAGGACATTTAAACGAGAAACAAAACAACGAAACAAAATAAATTAAACAATAATTAACAAGGATGGAATATGAGATCGCTCTCACTAATGGAACAGGATTCCATTATCCCTTGGGGCAGGAATCCCAGATTATCTAACATCAAACAACAGGCCTTTTGCGAAGCACTGACCCACGGCCATTAATTAACATGGCTTGCACGAACGTCATTTTGCTTTAACAGTAGTAAGCACTGCGAATTGTGACACAGACTTTGATATTGTACCTATATTTTTTTATATTTGGCAGTGCGTGTTGTTGAAATAAGCGCATTTGGAGGATAAGAAATATAAATTAAGGAGATCACTTAACTTTTTTTGGAGAGCATCCTAAAGCTTATCTTCAGTACTTTTCACCTATGAATGACGTTAAATATTCTTACTTTACATGTGTGAATAATAGGGCCACGTTGAGAAGTACCCCAAATATATTTAAAGCTCATTAGACTTTCAAATAATCTCCTCTCAACAATTCACAAGATCTTAAGAGTTAATAACGCGTAGGTGCGTTACTAAGGTGCCTCTTAAATTATGTAAGTACAGGTAGGTATGGCCGATCCTTGCCCACTTACGGCCAAGGGCCTACAGTAACGGCTCACGACAAAGGGCCTTAATAAGGTACTTTGTCCGTCGTAGTGGCCCTGGGAAGGTATTTCCCAGCCTCTGTAGGGAGGACGGGGGTGGAATCAACAAGTGTCCTTCAAACCATCTGAGCTGCCTTTGTTGTGTAAAACGTAAATGTGTGAGTAAATAAAGCCTTCAAATCAAAATCAAAATCAAAATCAAAAGTCATTTATTCAAAGTAGGCTGAAAATCAGCACTTTTTGAACGTCAAATCTACAAAAGACAGCCCCCAAAACGCCCGCCCTTCACCACTTCCTATGTGTTTTTGCTGGGAAGAAGAAGTGGTGGAACAAACTCCCCAGCAACACAATTCTGTCTGTATGGTTTGAAGAACCGTATACAAAAAAATAAATAAAAATATCACTCAAAATTATACACATAAATTTGTATAAAAAAAAAAAACAAGTAAACATGTAATCATGTTAGCTAGTACACACCTTTCCCATACCTATTACTCAAGCAGCTACAAAAAAAAAAAATGTCGGAAAAAAAAAGAGAGAACATAATGCCTCCATTCAGTGAAAATAGGTATAGTTTTAGGGCGTACTCAGCGACATGCGAAACACGACGTGTTTTTATATATATAATATATATAAAAAAAAAAAAAAAAAATTTACAACATAAACAGTGAAAACGGTGAACTAGGACTACTGTTCAAATCAAAAGTCATACACATTATATTACGAGTCAAGAAAATATGTAGTCAGCAAGACGACCTGGTACCACAAGCAGCACCCGTTCACGAGCATAACGCGAGGATCAGCCATCGCCCCCCTCGCACATTTTTGAGGGAGGGAGGCAACCCGACCACCGACGCTACCGCAAGCAATACCGTCTAAGGGAGCATGACGACTTGCAACCACATAACAAGAAAACAGTTAATACTAATAGTTTTACAGTCGCTAGTAAACCATTTACAAAATTGCGAAACAACTCATCGTGAAAACAGTACGATGGTTCTTTAATGATGTCCCGGTTTGTTGCTAGGATCCGCTTGGGAGTAAACCTTGTGATGTAATTATGTTTGCTCTTGTGAAGGACCGAGACATTACTTGTTAAGTTGATAATTTTACGTTAACGTGTTAATCATCTCAAATTGTGTCAAGATTTCAAGAAGATTTAAAAAAAAAATTATCTTTCATATTCAGTGAATGATGCTTAAGTGAAATTGGAGAATTACTTCATTATGTCATCTTATAATAAAGTAAGACGTTTCTTTCAGGCACATTTGTAAATAAAACCTTAATGATGTCAAGTGTATAATATGAAGTGTGCATCAGACCGTAATAAAATTAGGTCACGATTTTCCTAATTTTGAATGACACACATTCTTTACGAACGTTCCCATTGAAGGAAGATGCAGGTACCTTAACATAAGACGGTGTTATTAGCCGCAAAGCCTCGCTGCAAACAGGTCGACATCAGCTTATTGAGAAGAGCTGGAAAATGGAACAAGTGAGGATTACACTCTCTCTTTGCTGAAAAACTGAAATATTCAGCTTGAGATATATTTTAGTGCTTTGGGGCTTGAGCAACAATGGACAACTAATTGTGAGGAGCTCGTGGAACAGCTCTAAGAAATAGTGCTTAAAGAAGATGAACTGAAATTATTCGGAAAATTTGACACCCGTGTCAGTTAGTTGCAGTAGTTTGCTTAGTGTTGTTTATAAAACTAGAATTTGAACCAATAATAAGAAAAAGGAGAAGTGGACCAACAAGAATGATTTGCGTTTCCATGCGTGATTCAAAAGGCACAAATTGTAAGAAGCTTAACTCAAAGCGTTGACGTTATAATTACGAATCTAAATTCGATAAACCGGTTGAGATTACAACAATGAAACGTTTCTAAGGAGCTTGTAAAGCAGTGCTCACACACAAAAGACATATCATGTCAAAATTATTGATCTAAATAAAAAATAACAATATCCAATTCACTTTACCAATATGCTCTATTTAACTATTGCACTGACAGCACATCTCCCTTAGGGACTTAAACGGTATAAATGATCTCGCGACCTCAACGCCCGGGAACTCAATTTCATCGAGATAGGACAAATATATAAATATATACATATACATACACAGATAGGTGAACAGTAGTGGTGTACCCTTATGTGTGACCTATTGTGCGAGACTTCGATTCGACGGTAAATATTTAGATCGGAAGGTGAAACGATTTTATTTGCGTGCCAATATTGATTTGAAGAAAAATGTAATAAGTATAGGTCATCGCGGTTTTTTGCTCCTAATTTGTACATTCTTTACTCATGTCCTAAACAAGTGAAACACTATTCCGAGATTTAGTCGTATTATGACATCTACTCTACTTATCGTCGTCTGTGGTGTTCTTCTCTTTCAAGCTATCCCTGTAGTAGATAATACATAGTCAAATAGGACAAGGACTCTATGCAACTAAATTAAAAGCCATAAAGAAACATTGCAATAAGAAATAGGAGAGGTGTCGATCCTTGACAACCTTACAAAATTCAATTCCATTTATTGAAAATAGATTGAATACCGAAAACAGTTTTACATAACTACCTACCTAATGAAATGGACCAATTAAGAGGAGAAACCCTCAAGATATTGAACACATATATGAGCAGTGTCTATGACTGATTGGTTAAGCCCTGGGCTTCTATACTTTAGCAAACTTGTACCTTACATCTAATATGATCGAGAAAGAAACGTAACCAAAAAAGGTAATTATTTTACCATCTGGCAGAAAACCGCGCAGTTTCCACTACAATCTGGGTGTATCAGGTAGGTAGGTGCTCACCGAGCGAGGCGGTGCGTGTGAGCGTTAGGGGAACGCGGATTGATAGCGTTACCGCTAAATAAAGATTTCCGCGACGACATCCGCGCGGGGGGTCCGCCGCGGGCAATCCCACGTGTGCCCGCGCAACCGCCGCGAAAACTCACGGGATATTGATGAAGTTTACGCGTTATTTTGATAATCATAATGAATACTAAAATTGACCGGTTAGAAATTCACCGAAATGTTTTTGTGGCTGTAACTTTTTAAAGGACCATAATTTAGGAAAACTACTGTACTGATTTTTCTAAATTATGCTGCTTAAAATAGATGGTTATTTAAAGTATACCGTACAATTAATAGGCTAATGTCATTGGTTACGGAATGTTGTAGTTTGAAAATTATAGGTGTAATAGATTCCTGAAATGTTATAACGTCATTTTCATGACCAAGGGAGATTGTGGCCCAAGCCCAATAGCCTGTCAGAGGACTGAATTCAGCAAGTGTAAGTTTGAGGTTTTGCGTCAAACTTCGTCATCTTGTGCAAGAAAAAAGGTTGAATTAGTAAAAAGTATGATATTGTTTATTTGTTTGCCTGTCTATCTTGCTTGGGTCAACGTTCTTTGAGGCTAAGAGCTTTGACTCTCAACATGTTAATAAAATAAAGTGTTAATTTTGGCGAGTATTATCAAACTATTAAGAAGTGCACGTGGTGTGCTCGCGACTACAATAGTTCGTCGTGCTGTGCCAACTACTCTAATATTAACTGAGGCACGCACATCGGTCAGACGGCGACCATCAATACTGTGTCATTAGGATATGTCCTCATTTACACTGACTTGCGAATCAAAGCAGAAGAGACGGCAGAAAATTCTAAATGAATAAACATTTTCCCTTATAAAGCACTAGCTACTTCTCGCATTTTCATCCGCATATCGAGGGAATAACTTCGCGTAAAATATTTGTTTTAATCGGTTTAATAGATCCACAATAGACAAATAATAGACAAACTTTCCGCTTTATACATATATATATTAGTCAAGACCCCAAAATATAAAGACACCAAAAATCACTAGTACTTTAATATCATAAGCAACATGGAGACAAAGACAGCAAAGAAAAGTTTTTTTTTTGTATAACAGTTTTATGGGCTTTGGATGGATTAAGCTCCTACCATTATTATCAGGCATAATGCAAAAATTACGTGTGTCGTGTATCCGACGAAAATTGTCTATAGACTCCCCCTACCCGACCCGATTCCATTCGCGACGATAGGCTATTGTCTCGTCATCTTATCAGTGCATAATTATTATGATTTATGGGCAATCTTCACGCCGGACATTCCCAGAACTTTGTGATAGTCTAGACCGAGTTCCAGACTAATTAATGCGTTCAACTAGTGCTTTGGTTATGTTTGGTTACATATTTCCATGTAATCTTTTGTAGTGTGTCAATCTGATCAATCTGATTGATATTGACTTTTGATCCAACAGTTTGTTTTGAGTTTTTTTTATCGATATATACCATAAGTCTATAAAGCATGATCAACGAACTATGTCTGACTCCTGTTAAAAGTACCTTTATCGAATAGGTAGTAAAGCGACTTCTACATAATCTTATCTAGGATAAAACACGTCATAGTTAAAGAAAATATATTAAACTACCTTATTTTCTTACCTACACAGAAACATAATCTACCACCATGCCGCTCCAAATCCGAAGAAATCGTTGCTCCTCGTTCATGCGGGACAACCTGCTGACCATTCTGACAGTCATCGGTGTTGTCTCCGGCACGATCCTGGGCTGTGGTCTCCGAGCGTCAGGCCACG
The DNA here is from genome assembly GCF_022581195.2 of Helicoverpa zea. Lineage (NCBI taxonomy): Eukaryota > Metazoa > Arthropoda > Insecta > Lepidoptera > Noctuidae > Helicoverpa > Helicoverpa zea. The sequence goes on from NC_061468.1 coordinate 2,996,279, forward strand.
AGTGGTCGCGCCGAGATGTCATGTACTTCCAGTACCCTGGGGAGCTGTTCTTGAGGATGCTGAAGTCGCTGATAGTGCCTCTACTGGTGTCCAGCATTGTGTCTGCTATAGGATCTCTCGATTTGAGTCTGTCTGGCAAGTGAGTACGGTTTTATTTGCGGAGAATAAGGACCTAAATTGTAGAGTGTTCTTCATTAACAGTATGGTGTAAAGCGTGGGTTTATATCACCCTCTGGAGTATATTAATGTTAACGGCCTAATATTGAAACGCCAGTCAATTTTAAAGAATGCTTAAACATTTGTATTTTACTCACACTTAAGTAACATTTGACCAATTGCAATATTTTATACTCCATCTGAAACCTCTCACGTTCCAGGGTTGGTCTCCGCGCGATAATCTACTACATGACGACGACGATATGCGCCGTGATGCTGGGCATAGCGCTGGTCACCACCATCAAGCCGGGCAAGGATCCCGAGGCGTACACGCAGCCCAACGCTACCAAGGTGCTGGTGAAGGATACTCTCACTTCTGACACATTGCTGGATTTGATCAGGTCAGTGGATAATATTACAGCTTGGATAAAATTGATTTGAAAGATGATAACGTTCACGTAGGTAATGTTTTGTTTTATTGATATATTTTAATATGCACATAGGGAAATGTCTCTGCAAAGATTGTTGTTGGAAACCTAACGGGATTTTATGAATGAAACTTGTGGACTGTATATAACATAGGCTCTAATGCCGTAAAATTCACAATGGTCAAGAACAGAAAAAATGTATTTCGGAAAGGAATATGTCATCGTTACATATTGTACGGTCCTCGTGTCACATTGATTAATGTTTTTTGTTATTTTGTATCTCCAAATCACAAACATATTTGTATTTAGAAGTGACTGAAAATGGGAATCTTAAAAAAGTTGGCAGAAAAAAATATGTGGAGAGTGCCTCCCTGCCTACTTTGTGAAATAATTAAGAGCTACAGATCTTGAGTTTGCACGAGGAAACGAGTATTAAAAACAGCACATACATTTTACGATTTCTTCTAAGCACCTACTCAGTATTGAAATTAAATATCTATGTTGGATCAATACCAGTGGGTTGCAAGGCTGTCCGTTGATATTTTCCTCATATTTCCCAGTAAAAGGAAATAAATATTATGAAAAGTGGGAGTATTTGCAAAGCCTGCTTACTTCTGAGAAAAAGGGACTTTTCAATACAAAATGGGGCGGGATTATATGTAGCAATTTTGTGGCCGCCTTTTATTTATAATCTTTGAATTATTGCTTTTAATAAATTGTTGTTTAGGGAAAAATAAATTTTAATTTACGTTAAATTGTGAATTTGTCATATTAAATGGCCAAATTGTTTTTGGAGCCCGGTGCTTTCTTTATTTCTATGTTAATAACTTTTAAGCCATCCATAGTCGCCCCCTGACTATATGTAGGTAACAAAATATTACAGTTAAATAGCTTTTAGTGATTTGACTGACATAGGGCACATTGTATTTCGTATAATCATAATAAATAGCTCAGATTTTTTAAAATCAAAATATCAAAATCTCTCATTAGAAATGATAACAGATTATAATACATAAGTATAAGGAAAATTGACCATACAGATGAATTTGTGACCTACCAGGTTTAAAGTTACCACACAAATGGAGCCAACATCTAGTTTAGCATGAATTAAATCGTGTCAGTTCTAGAATATCTGCCTGTCCTACAAACGGGACGCATGATACAATTCGTATAATGTAACTGGCGATGATTGGCTTAACGCTTTTAATAGGCACGTAACGTGTAATTTCGCCATCCGCCCGACCCCGCTAATTAGCTTGCTAATGATATTTGAATATAAAGTTTTGGACGTGAATTAATGTTCCGGTTCCGTTTGCGAATTGTGACATTTGCCTGTACGTTTTTGGATGAATGAAAATCGCTGAAGATGTTTTGCGATTTTGCTGTCGCAGGAGCCCTTTGATAAGGCGAAAAGAAGTAATTTTGAAAATATCCGTTTGTAATTTTGTTATTAACTTTTGCATCTCTAATATCAAGCCAGATTCGGCTGGACGGCTCTGGTGATTTCTTTTTTTCACTTTATTGTATGAAAGAAAATCGGAAAAACTTGAATTAATGTTTATGAAGCAAAAGTATATAAAAAGCAAGAACTAGATTTCTTCTTTAGACGAAATGACAACGGCAATCATCCAAGTTCAATTCTCAGTCCTGCGGTCTACAAAGATCGGAGGTCACCGCTGTCGCGCGCCATAATTGCCAATCACCCGATTTATTGCTCCTCTCGACAGTGCAACAATGCGACAATTATTTAACACTTTAACACCTTTCATCCTCATGCTCGTAGATAATTGTTTGTGTCAATGGGTGACGGCTTAATTTGGTTCCGTTGTTTCAATTACTATTTTAATGGGAGTATGAGTGAGTTTAGATATTTATTTTTAGCAGCTTATGTTGCATTTAGAATTTAGTTTTCGTGCGATAATATATATTAAGCTAATGGTTTTCCTTTACCATTTGTCGTTATTAAAAAATGTTTTAACCCCGCATTTGTAAGTTACTTCCTTAAAATAAAAATATCGTAAGTAACTTCCGAAAGTTGTAAAAAGTTGTAAGAAAGTACTATAAGCGACTTTCGAAAGGGTTTTACATTTGCTTTCGTAAGTTATGTCAGTAAAACTTTTATACAGTTGTAAAGGCGGCCTAGTTTTAATAATATATAATAATATTTTAATCATTTTAATTTTAATTGATTTAGTAACATATTCACTAACCCTGAATACCATAATTATTCGTCACCTTTATTTCAATGAAGAGTACAATAAGTTGATATGGTGTAAAATGACAGTGTTAAATAAACGTGAACTACATTACAGATCACATGCCGTACGTAACATCAATAACAAAATGAGCACAAATAATATGATACCGCGGCACGTGGAATACTAATGTGTGCCATGCCTAATATGGATATGATATAACCTGATTAGGGTGTTACAATTATTATAATTATTGATTAACTGCAGTTTTTTGGATGAGGTAGGGAAACTTAGGGAAAATTATTTGTGGAATAAACAACTACATTATAACTACTTAGTTAGTATTAAAATTAATTGTTCTGTTTTTGAAACAAACATACATAAGTTGGGTATTCATCTATGTCCTAATGATTTCCTCCGTGTTTCGGATGGCACAATGGGTCCCAGCTGTCAGTTGAACATCTTTGACAATCGTCATGGTTAGCCAGAAGTTAGAAAATTCGCAGTCGGCCCATACTGAACATATCAGCTTTTGCTTTTGGTTAGACTGAAAGGCAACAGTTGGAAAAACGTTCAGGAGGCCAAACTTTATCAATTTGTTGTAACCTTAACAATTCAGGCAATTTTGCCTTATGTGATTAGATTATACGTATTCAGTTCTGATATAAATTTTAAATGCACTTTGAGAGGCCTATGTCTGCGATAGGCTGATGATGATGATGATGATAAAGGATGATGGGTAAAATTGGCCGGTATATCCAATAAAAACCATTTGCATATCAAATGATAGCTTAGACCCTAAGCTTCATTTTTTGTTATGGGCACAACCTTGTAAACCACCGGAGAACGAAGATATGACACTTGATAGCATAGGACAGCCCATGGCTTTGAACCACTTCAGTGCGTATGGGAGGGATGTTTAAGTGCATTATTATTGTCAATCATTGTCAGAACGAGTCACAGAAGGTGTCTGTGCCCATATTTTCCAAGTTTATTGAAAAAAAAAAAGATTATTTAGCAGGTAGTATTTACAACTTATGGTGTACGTATTTCGCCGTTCTGGTAAGTCTAACCGACATAACCAATGAAAATCAATTGCATATCAAATGATAGCTTATACCCTAAGCTTCATTTTTTGTTATGGGCACAACCTTGTAAACCACCGGAGAACGAAGATATGACACTTGATAGCATAGGACAGCCTAAGAACTTGAACCACTTCATTCTGTATGGGAGCGATGTTTAAGTGCATTATATTATTGTCCATATTAGTCAGAACATATCACACAAGGTGTCTGTGCCCATATTTTCCGAGTTTATTGAAAAAAAAAAGATTATTTAGCAGGTAGTACTTACAACGTATGGTTTACGTATTCCACCGTTCCGGCGAGTCTAACCCTTATATCCAATAAAAACCATTCGCATATCAAATGATAGCTTATACCCTAAGCTTCATTTTTTGTTATGGGCACAACCTTGTTAACCACCGGAGAACGAAGATATGACACTTGATAGCATAGGACAGCCCATGGCCTTGAACCACTTCATTTTGTATGGGAGGGCTGTTAAGTGCTTTATATTATTGTCAATATCAGTCAGGACGTGTCACAGAAGGTGCACGTGTCCATATAAAAAAAGAAAACAGTTGGTGTAACTATTCCGCTGTTCCAGTGACTTTAACCGGCATAGCCAATAATATCCATTTGCACATGAAATGATAGCTTATACCCTAAAATTCAATTTTTGTTATGGGTGGAACATTGTTAACCACTGGGGAAAAAAGATATCAGTCCTGTAAGCCTACGACTGCCTAGTGAATTAAACTACATTGGCAGGGATATAAGGAAAACCTATCTTTTTATTACAAATAACGTAGCTTTTCCACCACTGAAAGATTTTTCAAATCAGTTCAGTCAAGTTCAGAGCCCATTTAATGCAAATACTTGTCGTGAGTACTTGCACAGACATCATCTAATGGCCAGGATAATATATCTTGCTTTGAAATATAATCCTGTGGAATTAGAGATGTGCTGGCATCAATCTATCATCATCAATGACTGTCGACTGTCCTGGCTAACAAGCCTGATGTGCCATATGATGAGAACTCTGTGAAATCTGACAAACAACTTAAATAACTTTATTCTACTGATTAAACCGGACTTGACCACCCGTTTGGTTACTATTTGTGCATCACTACATAGTATAAGACAAAGTCGCTTTTTCAGTCCTTTTATCCCTACGTCCCTATGAAAGCTTAACTCTTCCAAACTACGCAACAGATTTTGATGCAGTTTTTTAATATATTATTCTATTCAAAGATAGAGTGATTGAAGAGGAAGGTTTGTATGTGTAATAACATTCGTTAAATAGTGAGTAAATACTGTTTTCCCGTGCGAAGCTGGAGTGGGTCGCTACTTTTGTAATAATTCGACAACCCAGGGCCGACTATCCTGGTGCCGCAGAACGAGGATATGTTATCTCCAATAATGGAAATAATATACGGTGGTAGAAGTAAAAGTTTTTATGTTTTGTTTTGCTATTATAGTTCGGCCATTCAGAGAATGCGTTCCTGACACGTCGCGATTGAACTGACGACGTAACTTTGCAATGGCGTTGCAGTTACGATAAAAATATTTTTGCTGGTTGTTTACCGTTTTAACAATTGAGGAGCATTAAAACAACATTATTATATCAATAATCAATGAATGTTATAATTTTGTGCCAAACTGAGTGTCAAATAACTTGGTAAACAATATTTTTCTAAATCTATACTGCGCTATTACAAGGTTATGTCAGCGGTTTATATTTTGTAGTGCTGTGCTAAAAATAACAGGCAAGTATCGTAATCTGTTCTTATACAGTTATAATATAAAATAATACGTTTTGATTTTCTTTTTAAGAATTGGAAAATAATGGACTATAAGACTTAATTATAACTTTTATGAAAAATAAAAATAAAACTATGACCAAACCGCATTTTTATACTTAGATTAAAAATGGTAACCCCAAATGGCGTTATGGGCCGCCATTTTGTGACGCTAAAACAGTCGTCCGTTGTCGTTTCGTGCGCATAGACCACGTTTTTCAAGTGTTTTCGATCTGTTTTTATTTGATTACCCGGCTTTTGTTAGACCGAGATATCAGGATTGATTCTGTTATTGATAATAATATAATTATACATGTAGGCGAAGATGATGATGAAGACACCACCTCCTCAAGCAAATCGGAGTCTGATTAATATTCTGTTCGCACATTCAATTCAATGTACTTGTAACAAAGAATAAATAAAACAATTTTATTATATGAATATTACCTTTTTTTTTTTGGTTTCCACTTAAATAACTAAAATATAAAACAAATGATTCCGCCAATTTAAAACGAAAATAATCTTAAAATAATGCGGCGGTTCATTTTGAAGGAACGGTAACGAACTCAGTGTTATGTTGTGCCCATCACTAGTCGTGACTAACTGATAGGTGTCAGGAACGCATTCTCTGAACGGCCGAAGTATAAAACAATTATGCCTAGTTAAGACCGATTTTAATTGATAGTCTACCCTAGGCTTATTTAAATAAGTGATGAGTTGACGAAAATACATCATACAATGATTTTTCCTACTATGGATCTTATTTTAACATAAAAAAAAAACGGTGCAAAAAGTATAAATCTTTTGTGCCCGACTGTACTTATTTCCGGTAGATTCTTGACATGAACTGTTTTATTTCAGTAACTGTAGGGTATAAGCAATAATCTAATATACATTAGAACTTTATTGGTTATCAGGCCAGGGTTCATACAAAATTGCCCATCATCCTTTAAATGCTCAAATCACCCTAATATTTACCGATTACTTTTCAATAGTATGTGTATTGTAAAAAAACTCCAAATTAACGAGCAACAAGACTTTTTTGTATTGCTTTACCCGATCCATCTGACCCCACACCTAATGAACCTACTTAAAGGTGCGTGTAAACCATAGCACGCGAGTCCTATGCGTGAAACACGGCGACATAGGTATTAGGTAATTGCCAATTGCAGGTCTGTGAGGAGCGATGCGCGCCTCCGTTCTCTCTCGCTTCGCAGCGCCTATTTATGTTGTGTCCTATATACGGAATATAGGGCTGGCGAAAGACATGAATAGTTAATAATATTGGTGGTTAGGTGCTGAGATTTAGAAGCAACATTATCTATTTACATAATGTATATTTATACCAATATTATACAGAGGGTTTTGTTTGCTTGTCTGTACTCTAAAGGCTCTGTAACCACTGAACCAATCTTTCACTGTTAGGTAGATAGCTACAGTAAGTACATAACTAGCTATTAATCGGGTCGTAAATGAAAGCGCGAGAAACAGTTAGTTAAATACTAAAAACAATATGTACTTATTGATTGATAAGTAAAAAATTACGCAAAGGCAAAAACCGATCGCGATGAAGCTTAGTGTTGGATGGACGGGTAGGAATCTGAATATCCCTATTTGCTAAACATGGTACATTAATGATCATAATGGAAGCAGATTCTTTGTGTTTTCCTAATATAAGTTTGATTAAAAAATAATAAGTCATTTTAGCAGTAAAGGTATCTGAGTTAAAACTCTATTATCTTATCTTTCTTAAGTCCCCGGTAGTTAAATTAGATTTTAAATTCGACTTAGTAACTTAATAGATTAATTGCGAAAAGTAGATTAAAGTTCGAAGAAGTTTTACCTTTGACTTCGTAACTTTAAGTGGCTCTGTCATATTAAAAACTTGTTAGAGCTGTTAAGTAGTATTATTAAAGAGTTTGATGGAAATATCTAAGGGACTCTTCTGTCAGTTTAGTCTATTAAAATATAGGTTCACATTGTAGTCGATACTCCTGTACAAAAACTTTTGTTACAACAACTTTAAAGACATCTCTGTATACCAAATGTAACAAAGTTATATAGACTATGCTTTAGTTATCAAAATATTTTCATGTTTAATCTGAATAACACTTTATACTTCTTCTTCTTGCTCTCATTTTGCTATCATCCATCAAAGAAAGAACTAAGCTTTCATTTTATATACCGTCAATCATTGGTCAAAAATATTCAAGTTTTAAATTTTTAACAATAAAGTAAAACTTAGTCAATACGTAGTGTCACTTAATTAGTTAATGGTTGAACTCCCAGAAAAGTTGTTAATAGTGGTAGTTTACGGTGTCCCCAGGGTAGACATATCCCAACATAGATAGGTATACCGTTGGTTTTTGTTTGTTGTCACGGTAAAACAGCACAATCGATTGAGATGAATTTTGCAATGGTGGCAAAGGCTTCACACTAGACTACGCTACGTAAATCCTTACGCATAGGTTATCAAGATAATATAGTTCTAGAGTTATACATATGTATTGTCAAGTAGACAGCCCTAAAGATCGCATCAATCAAACAAGACAATGGTGGTCACGCGAGCGATGCGCTCCCAGGCACATCAGGTGTTGTGACGTCATCTACTCCAGAGCTGGATTACCCACTAACTAGGCGTGAGGATTTATCCATGTCATTGATCAGGGAATTGTTTTTTTTTTAACTTTACATCAGATTCTTCCGTTATGCCAGTGAAAAGTATTCAAATATTCCCTTGTTATTCCAAATTACGAAAGGCTTCCAAAGTATATGCATACAGTACATAGGACAGAAAATAACTTCTGCTCGGATAGTTGAAGAAATCTGAATTTCAAAATATTTCCATAAAACTAGTCTTGTTGAAAAAAATCGCAACCAGCCAATAAAAAAAGTTTATCAAAATTCTTATACTTAATACCTATTCAAATCTATTAAAACTGTTTCTGTTTTGTTGTTGTGGTGGATCGTGAAGTACCTATCCTAATAATAGGTCTTTACCTATGAAGTTGCCCTTTTGTATGAAAAAATTTGAACGTTTTTTTTTCATGTATTTTCTATTTGTATTTATCAAAATAATTACCCATGCAATCAATGCTTCTTTGCCAACGCAGTGCCAGTGAATTGATGCCCTTCTTAAAGAAATTAGCTGGACGGGAGGCAAATGGTGACTGGCGGACGACGGAAAAAATTATTCATTTGTGTGTCTGTTCAGCAGTGCAAGGCACGTCTCGCGTACTTCGCGCTAGCGTTCATTGAGTTCGTGGGACATCCATTTGTTAAGCTTTTTTACCTTGCCAATTTGACGCAAATGGATCAATATTGTTTTGACGCTAACGTCAAAAGCTTTAGCCGTAGATTGTGTATCATCAGCTTCCACAATCGCCTTTAATTCATCGTTGTCGACCAAAGTCTTCGGTTCAACTTTCAGGTCGAAATTCTCAAAACGGAAGCGAGCACACCAAAAACAGGTGGTGCTTTAGTTAGCAGTGTTAGCTCCGTAAATGTCGTTGATGTTACGTGCCGCTTGTGCCGCGTTGCTGCACCACGGTACTCATATTCCATAATGACTTGATTTTTTAACGTATCCACGATGAAGAAGAAGATTGAAATGCGATGACAATGTAGCACTAATCAATAAACTAATGACTACTTTTGTAAGATGAATTCCATGTTTTTTTAATAAAATTAATTTGAAATTACAATTCTTAGCCAAACAAAAAATATTATGATTTGAAATGGCCATTACCGCAAAACGGCAATTTCATAGGCCTTATATGTATAAGTAATTGCTCTTGCGTAATATAAACATACATATAAAAGAAACGAAGAACAAAGTTAAGAACCTCCTTTTAAGGACATCTAAAAAATCAAGTCCTAGATAAGAAGAAACGCACGTCATAACAAAAATAGGTTAATGATCGTCAGTCGTTCGCTGGCGGAGGGCCAGTGCTTATCAAATTGTGCACTTTTGCAATCTGACCGCTGCGACTGTGGCCGGTTCAAGGGCAGTCAACTACACGTGGTCGGTTTGTTACTTTGAGCTCTATTGATTCTCATGTTATTGAAGAGTGTTATATTGGTAGGAAATGGATTTTGGATTACGGCTCAGCCTCAAGAATCCTTATCTTTGGGTGAAATCAATTCACCCAGACTAGGAGTCGATAACTATGAAGAATTTGTTTTATTTGAGGAATATTAATGGTTTGATTCATCTGACTTTATGATAGGTTTATTTTCATTTATGACCAACGTTGACCATAGGATATTTTTATCTAAATCTCAGAATAAAGTTGTGTGCAAGTACATAAACGGTGTCCGCAAAATAAAAATCACCACAGCATGGGTTGAGAACTGCTTAATTTCCAGACGTTGGCTTTGATTGAAAAGACACGGTCACGTGGTCATTCATCCAGCAATTACTATTGTTGTAGATTGATAGTTGCTCTTGCTGACTATGCTTTTTAAACGTAGAGCATATCTATGTTAATTCATCAGGAACAACTAGCAATAAATATATGCATACTGGCCATTAATAGATACATACCGTTGTACCATAAAAACTTTAAAACGTCTGTTGAACACATGACATGGTTAGGAAGTTGAGATAAGGTCCGTTTTCAACAGCTGTTGAAGTTTCGTTGTAAGGCTGAAAACTTCTAACTTCATAGCATAATTATTGAAAAAATCTATTAATTTGTTTCAGAAATGTGTTCCCGGAGAATCTTGCGCAGGCGACGATCGCATCTTACCGCACGCGGCTGGTTTATGATCAGAACGACACTAAAAGTCGACTGGGTAATACATTATTACTTTCCTTAGCTATAACAACTGTATATCTTACTTTTATACATTGTTTTGGTCTTCTTTTAATTTGTGATTATGTTGGTAGACTTGTGGAGGACATACAAACATTCCAGTAACATCTGAAAGATATTTGTATGGATAAATACGTAGGTATATTGTTCACACAGTATATTTCTGTTAAATATTTAAGGAGGCTTATAATGAAGAATTGAAGATTTTCGGTGTCCACCAGAATCGCTGTAATTTTTCATCGATTTCCTCGAAATAAAAAAAGAAAAGTGCAATTTTTTTCATTGAATAGAAACTAAATCGGTACTGGACTGGACATACGTGTGCAGACAATTTATGTTCAGCTAACTGAACAATGACTTTTATTGCAAAATGATGATGGATGACCGCTCTATTTGCGAACAAAAGTTCATAGTCTTTGTTCACAAATAAAACAGTCTGCAACTCGAGTCATGTCTCAAAGCTAGCATGCCTAAGAAATTGGGTTATATGCTGTTAAGTGAACGATTTTGTGTTGATACTCCTTCGGGTTTGATATCAGACAACTAGAGCTAAGCAATCTTCTAATTTTAAAAAAGGTTCTTTCGTTGTTTTTCTTAATTTTCTTTAAAACTTTTGATCGCTTGCAATAGAATGGGTTCTCCCTTTTATTTAAACGCTCCCTCTGTGATACTGAACAAATAAAAAAATAATCAACGTCGCAATGCTGCCAGTCTCTTGAGTATGTTTCCGGTAGGCGGCGATTCCGAGAATTCTTTGATGGCATCTTTTAATTATTATTTTTAGATAGTTTACCACACCTCTTTGTTTTTAATAACGTAAGTAAATAAAGTAATCGAACTATGAAACCAATCTAGACGAGTCAAGAGTAAAGTTGAACTCATTTGTTTAAATACTCATGTGTTTGTTTTTACGTCTACCCTCAGGTGAACTGGAAACCTACCAGATCACAGGCGAGTACCAGAGCGGCAGCAACGTGCTGGGGCTGGTCTGCTTCAGCATCGTGCTCGGCATCACGCTCGGCAAGATGGGCGACCAGAGCAAGCCGCTGCAGGAGTTCTTCCATGCGCTGTCTGAGGCCATGATGATTATCACTGGATGGGTTATTTGGTAAGAGATATAAAAAAATGGAATGAAAGAAAGGAGAAAAACCCAAATAGGAAAAAAAACATAGACCTGTACGTGCCAAATAAATAACAAGTATTCGCCCAAATAGCCTTTGCAAGAAGAGTTTTCTCCTTGAAAATCAAGTTTTACCTTTGAAGGGAACTAAAATTCAAAAGCCACTCAGATCGCATTGGATCAGATTGCTTTTGCCAAAAGTTTTGGTTGCATTCAGATTTGAGAAAGTTCGAAGCCACTCCTTCCGAACTGTCTTTATCTGTAAATAGTTCAGAAGTAACGGTCACAACTTACCAGCCCTTTTGAGACACATTATTATTTGATACCTTACTACGTTCTTTGTCACATCACGAGGAGATCAGCTTGGATTATAACAAATAATACCTATATGTGAGGTCTGAATGACAACAGCTTACTATAATACAACGACAGTAGCCAAGAATAACAGGGGTCTTTTTCTTATATTCCAGGCTATCACCCCTCGGAGTGTTCTTCTTAGTGACAGCAAAGATTATGGAGATTGAATCATTCGCGGAACTAGTGGGTCGGTTGGGGCTGTACTTCATGACGGTGCTGCTGGGGCTGTTCCTCCACGGCTTCGGGACCCTGAGCATCCTGTTTATCCTGGCTACTAAGAAGCTGCCTTGCCGTTATATCGCGAAGATGGGACAGGTCATGGCTACTGCTTTTGGTACTGCTTCTAGGTGAGTTCGAATCAATGTTACAACAATAATATCATGATTTAACAAGAAGAATTGCAGCTTGATGATAATTCTTATAAATACGTTTTGCAGAAAAGAAGTGACTGAATATATTTCTGCGTACATTAAAATTTTCCTGAAACTTTTACTATTCAAGTAATTAAGTCAACGACCGTCAACAGTTGCAACCCCGAGCGCTAACATCATAATTACGCCGCAATTTTTCTCAGTGCGATTGCTCAGAATGGCCGAAAGCAAAAACTCACATCATTAGAAAATTATGAACCTTCATAGAATAGAAAAGGACAATGGGCGATTCCGGTCCAAATGTCCACCACGAACGAGACCTATATGGCTAGATAGCCCGTTAAATATCTATACTAATATTATAAAGCTGAAGAGTTTGTTTGTTTGAACGCGCTAATCTCAGGAACTACTGGTCCGATTTGAAAATTTCTTTCAGTGTTAGATAGCCCATTTATCGAGGAAGGCTATAGGCTACTTTTTATCCCGGTACGGGAAGTAGTTCCCATGGAATGCGGGTGAAACCGCTGGCAGAAGCTAGTAGAACATATAGAACAAACATAGGACCAAACTTCATACATTCTTGCCCAATCTCCTTTCTTTCAATAAATGCTTCCTAAATATATTTCCCTTTCACCCCCAGCTCAGCAACAATGCCAATAACGATCGGTTGCTGCGACGACATGGGCCTGGACCCTCGCATCACGCGGTTCGTCATTCCCATCGGCGCCACCATCAACATGGACGGCACGGCGCTGTACGAAGCCGTCGCCGCCATCTTTATCGCGCAGCTCAGAAAGGTCGAGATGTCGTTTGGCAAGATTATTGCTGTTAGGTGAGTAAGAATACCTTTTTTTTCAAAATTCTGCATTTTGAAAAAAAAAGTTTGAGAGAAGGATCGTTTGTGAGAACCTGTAACAAGTCCATATGAAATAAAAACCTTTGAGATGGTGATGATGTACAGACAGGTTTAAATGATGAGTAAATCACTGGCGATGGTTTTATAACGAGCTTTTGTAAGTTATGTACCTAGTTGGGAGCAATCTGTATTTAAATTATACAGATTCCCCTTAAGAAAATATAAGATCCTACTTCCTACTTATATTATAAATGTGAAAGTTTGTGAGAATGTATGGATGTATGTTTGTTATTCAATCACGCAAAAACGGCTGGACCGATTTGATTGAAACTTGGTATGTAGATAGGTGATACCCTGGATTAACACATAGGCTACTTTTTATCAACACACCACGCGGACACACGGCGGAAGCTAGTAAAATATATAATAAAGCCTGTAACCTATATGTGTACTGTACATTTATTTTATATCAGTAGAAATCGTAGAACTTTCTAATCTCTTAGTCTCTCTCATTCCCAGTGTGACAGCGACGGCAGCGAGTATAGGCGCGGCGGGCATCCCGCAGGCGGGGCTGGTGACCATGGTGATGGTGCTGGACACCGTCAACCTGCCCGCCGAGGACGTCTCCATCATCCTCGCCGTCGACTGGCTGCTGTGAGTTCTCTTCTGTTCTATTTATTTGCAGATTCTTATGTTGGCTCTACGTCAGATATTGAGTGCAGCGCGAGTGTTAGATTCTTACTGACTAAACCTTGTTGTTCTTTCTTGAGCCATTTGTGTACCAGGGCCGCGGTAACTCTTTCGAACAGGCTTTGGCCCTAGTGGGGTACCATTGGGGGTGACTACGTACCTTTCCTCAATAAATAGGCTATAACACAGAGATATTTTATTAAATAGGTCTACTATTACAAGTGATTAGTCCCTTTAAAAAAAAACTGGGTTTCAGATATACTGTATTAGTATAAAGATTTGAATAAGTCCTGACTGATCAGTGTTGTTTAGGTAATAATGGATTTGAGCATAGAATTACGTTGTTGATAGTTTAGTATGTGGGTTACTGTTTCAATATTACGGAGTGCAAGTCATTGAGGATAAAGTTACATGTTATTAACACCGGCTGTTCATTTACAACTTGATGAATTGCATCATCATATCCTCAGTTCATTCATGGTTAGACTGATGTGTTTCGATTTTGTATATTTTTTTAATTGCTATATATTTATTTTTTATAATTTGGAGACACCATATATGGTTCTATGTATTTGCATAAAAGTTTGAACTTAACAGTGCTCATGTGCGAAAGAAAAAAGTAGCTTGTCTATGTCTATTAGGTCTAATTTCTTAAAATAATTAGCAATCTACCGATTTCTCAGTACAAAACTTATAATACATACGTTTTCGATTTTTAACTTTATTTTTCTATTTCCAGCGACCGATTCCGCACAACGATCAACGTGGTCTGCGATGCGTTGGGCGCCATCATTGTGACGTCACTCTCGCAAGGTGACATTGAGAAAACTCGCGCCATCAACAACGATAGGGATGGGGCACCCTCACACGAACTTACCGAACTAGAAAAGGGCGACCATTGAGCTAAAAACCGTAAAAAACGTCCTCAACTGCCTACCGCGGACTGAATAACGAATCAAGTTATGATTAAAAAAAAATATCTATGGTCCGAGTAATGGAAATGAATATACAAGTACAAGATAGGAGCTTTAAATTCAGATCATATCGAAAAAACCGAATTGATAGAATGTGAAAATAATGCTTCTAAATAAAAAATATTTCGGCATATTAATTCTAAAAATCGTGAACAAAAAGTAACTTCATTAACCGTTTTTCGTTGTGTGACGATAACTGTTACTGTTCAAATTAAGTTACCGTTATTTCTAGGACAATAACGTTGCAGCTAAAACCCTTACTTGGTGATGGGATGTTTTGAGTAAGTATTCTTCTGTGTACAATACTGATGTATGAATTTTAATGTATATTAACGTCAAATGATGAAATAAATAATAATCTGATTATGACCATCTGTTTCGTTTGTGAGTAATGTTTGTAAATTGACATTTCTACGTGATTTTAGAAACGTTTATGATTCTGCGCTCTCTCTACGGATTTTCAGTTTATATAAAATATGATATTTTCAATGTATGATATTATGATATTTACCAAATGTCGGTTACCAAAGTGTTGTATTAAGACAGTATTTAGTTAAATATCGATATAAATGTTAGAAGGAGCTTATAATGTGTGTTCTAAATGTGCCATTTTATGTAGCTTTAAAGTAGCTGTCGTGATATCGTCTAGAATTTTCGACTATCTTTGTAAATCTTAACTTCGAATTGTTTTTTATTTCGAGATGAACTGTCCAGCTGTTTTGCTACTGGGTACAAAATTCTTCCTGCCATTACAAAGATTTTGGATATACAAAATTAACAAAAATAATAGTAACATTTACACTTTAGTAAGATATATTTCAGGACGAAAACTTTGGAGAAATTTTGAAACAATTTGTAGCTGAAACGTTCCATCTATTTTTGTATGAATGTACATTAGTCGAATGTATTTTATGTATGTAGTACGTGTTCGTTTATAAGTAGGTACTATGAATATGCGCCAAATTTTACTAACATAACAACGATATTGTTATATCTCTCTTTATTCAAAGTTTTAGATTGATTTCTTAGTACTTTTCGACAATTAGTATCTTCATTGCGAAAAAGTACTTAATATCATTGCATTGCATCGGTATTATTTATCTATATCTGTTGAAACAAAACCAATAAAAACAGGTTACAGGAGTAACCGTTACGTGAGGACTGCGACAGCCCTATTTACAGCAGATTTCAATAACCGGTCCATCTGTTGTTATTCGATCTCCGATCGAATTTTGACATTAGCTTCATACTATGTTAAATTTCAAATTTCGTTAAAAACGGATGGATCGATCATTGTAATCCGCAGATAGCTGTTTCAATCTCATATGTATTAATGGCAGTAAAAGCTTGTCATGCTATTCTGAAGAGATTTTTAGAAAAAAAAATACAGTGTTGTAATGTTAAAGACAGCCTGCATTCCAATTTCGAATGAATATGACACCTAGTGTTGGACTTCTATTTATTTACATTTGTTATCGATTGTTTTTATCGTTGAGAACGATTTAAAAATTACCGTTAGTAGTTTGAAAAGTTATTTATTTATTTTTGCTGTTTCACCAGTTTTTGATATGACTATGTTCTTGAGTTCTTAGCAAATTCATTTATTTATTTTATTTTTTTAGACCAACTTGTTATTGCAAAGTAAAAAGTTTTCAATTTTGGTAACATAAAAAAATACTTTTTATACTCAGAATTGGTGAAACAGACCCTAAGTAGTGTATGAGTTACTAAGTGATTCTCTCAAGCAATTTAATTTAGTACTAGTTATTCGAATTAGTTACAACGTAATAACTTATATGAAAATAATTTATATTATCGACCACAGCAGAAGGAAAGTCATTTAATTGTGGCCAAATATTAGCTGTAAGGATTTATAGTAAGATATTTTACCGATTAAATAATATTATATAACCACATTTATGTACGTAGACGTAATGTTCATAATAGTCTCTAGTCCGCACTTTAATTATTTTTATTAGTCCGTCATTGTAATTTATGTTAAAATTTAAATTTTATGGAATTATTATGAAACGAACTCTTTTTAACGGAAATTATCATCTTTTGGGTCTTCACTCAAGCATCTTTAACTGGTAAGAAAATAACTTATTTTTTATTGTTATTTGTATGTATTGAAGCACTAAGTATATAAAAATGAGTTTAAATCATGAAATATTATTATGTGAGTACAAATATTATTTATTGATGTCGGCTCATGATTCCCTGTTTTTATTTAAAATGGATGTTAATTTAAATAAATATTTGTGTGAATATTGTTTCTTTCTTTTATACATAAGGTTCTTATGTAATAGAAACAACAGAATTTTTCATTATTTTTTATTTAAAAAATTAGCTTTTGCATTAAACTTAGGATTAAGATTTGGTACAAAAATTTCATATCTCTTTGTATGTATAGAGCTGAGTCTCTATCACCTCACAGCCAAGGTACACCTTTACACTACTAAACAAAAAAATAAAAGAATTTCAGTTTACAACTAAAGTTAAACAAAAACAACCTTCAAAGAAATAACAAATATAGTGTTTGGTATCAAAATACCTACTAAGGACTTATCGTCTGTCAGTCAGTCTTATTGAATAAATATATACGTAATAACTTAAGCGTGTTCTCATTGGAATGTAAACTTCACTTGCTGGAAAGCCATGAGTATCCTAGTTGTGTCGAAGAACTAGAGAATCAATTGCGATTGTCATTCTATCGAACAATCGTGACGTCACAATGTCAATTGACGAAGCCTCATTTACCTAGCTAACAGCTATTAATTAAGGACTATATTTATAGCTAATTCACTTACAGGAATGTTACATATCAGTGCGTAACACTCAACAACTATACTTACATTACGCTACTCAGAAGGCATGGCACAAACCGTTCGAACCGTAGTCTTTGTGTAACCTATCGCAACCAAGATATGTTTCAAGACTCCACCTTAAAGCTTTCTTTTACACACAAAAGAAATTCAATAACGATATTCAATCCCTTTTCAAATAGTTATCGGATACAGAAAAACTATAACTACATCGATAACGTTATTGTTAACCGTTATTTGTTTCCCAGCACTGGTTTTATACAGATCGCAATCATGAGTTGTCTTGATTGTAGTAAAGTTTTTGTTTGTTATGAATGTTCATGTAATATAACATTACAAAACAGCAACAGTTGATGCTAGGACCACGTGCACCGTCCACCATTTTGCGTCAAACTTTAAAACGAATGTCTTTGCGATATCAATTCACCCAAGCACCTTGAAAGATTTACAGAAGTAGTTTTCACTAAAATGTATCTAAACACAATTATAAGGCGAGAGAGGATTGAGTCCGGTGGCTATACCATGCCATTGCTAACATGGTTGTTATTGATTGTGTTCCAATGTTTTTGTGAGCCGTTCTGTGTGTTGTATGTGGAGTCGCGGCGGCCATTGCGCTCACTGCCCACAGAGTTCCTGGCTCTTGCCAGGGTAGCCGCCGATATCTCCATAGATTCACCGTAAGGAAGTCTTGAACCACGCCTCATGCTGCCGCTTCGACATCGAACGTTCTGGAAATAGGGATATCATGTTATTATTATGTAGCACTTATTTTAACTAAATATGAAGAAAGAGCACTGTTATATCTGTGATTCGGAGAGCATGTTAAATTGTAGATCCCGGCTGACATTTAACATCCTTTGCAGTTAATACGGGTAGTTAGGGGCCAGTAAGTTTGACAACCAGTCTAACCAAGGGCACTGGGTTGCCCGGGTCGAGGAGGCAGTCGCTCTTTGTAAAATACTGGTTACATCCGGTAAGACTGGTAGCCGGCCCCAACACAGTTGGGAAAAGGCACGGGAGATGATGATGAAGAATTAGCCATTAGACTAAAAGATAATGGTGTTATACATATAACAAGAATCCCTTAAGAAGCTTTCATAATTATAGAGGTTACAGGAAAGTAGAAGAAGACAACACCGATAATTATCCAAAAGCCGGGACTTACGAAGTAACTCACCCGTCCGGCGCGCCATGACCAGCGATTCCTGTTGAACACGCCGTACACGATGGGGTTCGCGCACGAGTTGGTACACGAGAACAACCACATCGCCTTCTGAATGGCCGGGTCCAGGCTCTTTAGAGATTCCTTGTCGATCCAGTACCTGGAAACGGCATTTCCCATGAATTTGATGATACGTAGATGTAAAATTACTTTTTGCAAGTCGTTGGTAATACAGAAAAAAAAAATCTGTGGAAATATTAACCTTATTTCTGTAGGATCGAGTATCTGAGTACTCATGCTTAGAAAGTATAAACATAGAATAAGGAATATTAATTGCATTTAAAACTTCTTGCAATACTTACCATAAACAATAACAGTAGTAAGGAGACCAACAAGTAAAAAACACTAGAACTATGGTGACTGTCATTTTGAGTGTCCGAGCGCGCGCTCGCCCCAAAATGCCCACGCCGCTTCGACGCATCTTATCTGCAATCATTATATTGGAATTATTTGATGTCATCGCGTACTGCATTAAGCAAGCTAAACTTAATACAATGGAGGAGTAAAAATATACGCAATATTGACCATTGAAAGTCCATGAGAAAGAAGAGACGGAATAGGTTATCTGCTTGTCAGTGGACGCCACAAATTAATTGTATGTTTAAACGGAGATGCTTGCCGAGTTCTAGCTATGAGTTCATTTAAGAACATTGATTTATACAAGCCCACACGCAACGCTTGTAAACAAACTATACCTATAATAAAACACAGCTTCCATGACTAAGTCCAACAAAATATGACTGTTTACCTACAATATCTCATAGTACGCTTACCATTAGAAGTATTAGCTCTGCGTATGATCTCAAGCAGCGCAGCAGACGAGCAGTAGAGAGTGGACAGCAACGGTATGACGTACATGAGTATCATGTTCACTAAGAAGTACGCGAACTCGTGGCACTCCGTCGGCAGTGAGCCGTAAGACACGCACTGGTAGTATCTGGAATTTTCATAAAGGTAAAGTTTAAAACATTTAAACAATTCAAACATTTAAATTCAAATTCATTTAATTAATTCATTTAAATTCAAATTCATTTTAATTCAAATTCAAACATTTAAAAATTGACTTCATTAATCAATCTTCTTCGTGCCCTGTTCCTAAGTTATTTATAGTCGGTTCACTATGTTTTCTGCCCTCATTTACCTTTGCAGTTCTGACAGACCTAATTTAACATGCAATTCCTTCTTATTCGAGTCTTCTTTCGTGCTATAATTGGACTATCTACTAATACGTATATTATAATTGAAATACTATTACAGGAATTCCTATAACCCAGAAGGTAACTGAAGAGTAAAGAGAAGAGAGACCGCCTAAATATCTAATGACATCAATATATTGCTTTGAAATTAATTTCCTTGAAGTGAGTATACAATAATATCATGCTAAATAAAGAATAACAAGTCTCTTATTTCAAACCCTAATGACTGACGTAGGCAATAAAATATAGCACTTAAGCCTAATTTATTGATATTACATCAATCATTCCTGAACCTTTCGACTGTTTATTACCGAACCACTGCCGAAAGTCGTAACTAAACGAGACTTGTAGTAAGTATGTAATGTATCGCTTTACCGTATCGAGAGCCATAATGGTTGAGCAGTCAGGTAATTGAATATTATAGATGTTATTTCGTTTATAGCTTCAAATTAACTACGTAACGATGAAAACTATTTCAGTTACAACTATTTATGTAGCGGAAATTCCCTCAATACAAATAGAGTTTGTGACCGTGTTTATGTAAATAGATGTACTCTATATTATTAGCGTGGTAGTTGCAAGCTCAATAACCCTGTTCTATCGGCACGGTTTACGATCGGCGTCGGCTAGCCAAGAGCATTTCTTTTAGTTGCCATCAAATCTATGGATATGCTGATTGCTATCGTGAATGTTTTTACGACATTGGTATTGAAAGCCATTTTGGAATTCTACAGTGGTAAGTAGGTTACTGATAGTGGATAGACGTGCACTTTCTTGAATCTGGGATAACTCAATTCTCCCTTTGTATTGTCTTTTCAAAATAAAATGGCTTAAATGTTACAAACTATCAGAAAGTACCACTGTTAATATGTGTAGATGCCTAATTCATTCAAAACATGTATTTCAATGAGCAACATAAGGCAACATTAAGTCTTACCAGTATAATACCTACATGATAATGCACCCAATACCGAACTGTCTATTTCAATTTCCTGTTTATTACCTTCCATTATGAACGCACATCCGACACATAAGCTTACACTTAGATAGTACACATCTCTTCTATCATCGATCTTTTGATCAATAGCATAAACATTTATAGCGTCTATCGTCTAGAATCTAGATTAGAGGCTGAACTAGGCATGAATGTGGCATCATCTGTGGATTCTGTGCCAATATTGCGCCTAGATTCCTATCTAGTGTTTACGGAGCATCAGATCAAAAGATATGCGAGTATTCCGGTGTCTATATTGATGTGAATGTGTTATAGTCATGAGTAAGGAAATATAAGCGGAGATGCCAGTAAAGAAGTAGGTCAGGTGTCTTCTTCTAGGTCAAATTCATTCGGTGGCCACGAACAAAACGATCAGTTACGTGTGAACTGACGAGGCGAGTTTTTTGAGACATCTGCCAAAATGGTCGGGTCCAAAGAAGGCGTAGTAGGGCGAAAAGAGTATCGTTCCTCGTCCCCCGCTAACCCGCATAGCGATTTTCCGTTATGCCACCTCTGCTAGTCATTTTGTTCTCGATGGTTAAAGTTTATAACTATCATCGGATTGCATTTGTATGCAGCACGTATTTCCTGCAGTGTGGTTTGTGTGCGTGACACATGGAAATGGTATTTTAAATCGGATGTTTGTAAATTCGTCGGCTTGAAATATTTAGGTTTCTCTAAAATGAAGTGAAAATATAGACGAGATTAATAATCAAATAAAACACAGATTTGTATTTTTGACAGCCCGAGGTACATTAGTATTAAAACATAACCCTCCTTGGCAGTCGGATTTACGTTAGTACAAAACACTGAGTTCAAAATCCAATTTTCAAGAGAAATATACTTTCTTGTTAAAAAATAAATACTCTTTTATATTTGCAATTGTCTTGTAACGACTCCTAGAAATCTACAAAGCAAAGTCAAGAAATTGTTCTTAAAAATTTGGTTACGCTCTACCTCCCGAAATGTTATTAGACAACATTTTCAAGAAAAACTACGTGATTACCGTAGAGTAGGTTGTACGAGACGAGAGAAATCGCAGGAATTCCCAGCGGCTTCAAAGGAGGAAGTAATTTAAATAACTTGAGAAACTCTTTGACTTTCATCCAAGTTAAGTATCATTTGAAATCTTTACAATTCGTTAACCTTTCGGAATGCGTCAGCGAGCGCCGAGGCTCGGGAGTCGTGTCCCGCGAGATCTTACTGACCTTTTTACAATTTTCACACGAAGTACCCACGCACAGCTAAGGATCACCCCTTTCTAATATTAGAAATCAGAAAGTTATTCTGTCTGCTAGTAAAACGACAGAAACTTTCGTGGAACTAAAGTGCTTGAACCCTCAACCCTGTCAAGTTTTGACGTACCTTAGGGCGGGTGGCACCGCGGGAAACAGCTAGTATATGTTATTATCCTACACATGTTTCGAATACTCAATAAAATGTTTGTGAAGTAGGCTTTTGATGGGATTCGTCAGCGTATGGATTAATTTTCGATGAATATTAATCTCGTGTCAAACATGTGAGGTCAACGAACCATGAATTGGCGCTAAAAAGTACTTAAGTAATGAAATATTGAGCGCGAATGTTTCACACAGTTTTTTCGAGAAAAGAATATGTTAGTTGCCGACTTAGTTTATAAATGTTTTTCAGTAAGTAATCGTTGTTATGTTCATTAAAAGTCTGGATTTCAAGATCCTTTGATGTTAAATTCAAATTGCAATGTCTCCGAACTTCTTAAGAAAAAGTTCAAACATTCACAAATGAAAAAACTTTATCCGATTAAAGAAATCTTTGTTGAACTTTGGTTGAATGCTATGTATTTTCAATGGAAATATACTCAATAACGAAGCAAAAGAAAATAAATCTCCCTTTGATTTTTTTATTCATATGCGAATTCCAAGTAATAAAATATAAAAAAATGTATATTACTTGGTTATTACTTGGTGCTAATTTAAATAATAGGTACATAGCGAAGAGATAGTCGTATATTGACAACATAGTTAGCAGATAAAAAACATCACAATATTCAAAAAGAATACTCGTATGAACAAAACACTAGTACCCACATTTAGACGTAACTACGTAGGGTGGTTGCAGAGCATTGCTTTGATTTTGTTCCGTTTAACGTCTAGACCGTTCACTCGCTGTTAGTATTTTTCACGCTGTAGCAGGTACTTTTTGTGACGTGATGAGGTGGCACTTACCCCTTAACATCAGGATGCTCTTCCACGTGGAAGATGAAGCTCTGCGGCAGACTGGCGAGGCCGGCGCAGACCCACGCCGTGATCAGTGCCCTGCGCACGCGCGCCTCCCACGTCACGTTCAATGGCTTCAAGATGGCGTAGTATCTGTAATACAATAATTTTATTTTTGTAAATAACGAAAGAAGACCAGGAAGATTGATATTATTTTCAATCTCAGTAACTCCTAACACCAGTTTTGAGTGACCGTTTAAAACGCACCGAGTTTTACTGATCGGAAAACGATTTGGAACCATGCAATATCCTTTCGTAGATAAAAAAAAAATTTGTTCATCCAAGTTTATTTATTTACCTTTAATTATTGTTTCTCTTAAAACTTAGTTATCAATTAGGTGCTGCGTGTTTTATATTATTATATCGGCTAACTTTTAACTAGATTGATTAGTGGTATTATAAAAACTTCGGTAACCACTTATATTGGCTAATAAATAAAAAAAACTTCCATCTTACTACTTAACATCTTTTAATAACTTCATTGATCTAGACCAAGTTTCGGCCATATTTTGAAATATTTTATCAGATATTTAGTAAGTTCAGACTTTTAAACTTTCTACAAATAATTACTTTGAACCAACTTATTTTTGATCTTAGGCTTAATTAAGAAATATTTTAACATATTCTTGCATGTATTTAAGCAACCGTTTTTCACAATATATGTAGTTAATACTTTAATGTATTAATTTTACACTCTCAGGTAACTTGGGTTCGACAGGTTGCTAATTGTTTGAACAACAAAGGGTTGGATAATTTTCTAAATTAAAGTTGGTCCATTAAATATTTTAACAGAGAAGAGCTAAAATTATCCTGTACTTAGCATCTGGTTAGGTTTGTACTTTAGAACAAGCTCAATTAGGTGGAATAGATTAAGGTTTTCATGGACAGATAACTAGGTACAGCAATTAAATTTTAATGGCTTTTTCGGGTAATTTTTTATTGTTTTTTTTTTTCAAACTTTTAAATATGTGGTTTAGTTTAGATTTAAGTGCTGAAAAAAAAATATTTTCCAAAAGAATATTTATTTATCGTCTTTTCGATTTCAGGGCCAATGTTCAAAAAAATCTAATGTAGTTACGTATTAGTAAGCAAGGAATCACCAAAAACATAGAATATGAATAAACGTCTGTCTCTCCACTCCTCCTAAAACTCATTTATACATACTTTCACACCTGAACAGAAAATACACAACTAGACAATGTTAGTAGACAATGTAATGTAATAAATGTAATGTAATGTAATAAATGTAAAAAAAGGTTACGTAGAGACAGCGAGCCTGGAATTCGGACAGCTGACTGATCGATCTCGTTCGATGACCCGAAACACCGCACACGTACATACACACACATATTTACGTACTAACATATACATAGGTAGTTACCTAGGTATGTCATTATTGTCGCTGATAGAGTCCGTGGGTAGTAATGATGTATGTATATGCATATGCCATGGAGAACAAAATGACTAGCGGAGATGTCACAACGGAAAATTTTCTGATTAAGAAAAACTTAAGTCGCCAAAATTCGGGTGTTCGTAAGACGAGGAACGCCTTCTTTGGATCCCACCCATTTTTTTTAAAACCAACAATCTACGACAAATATGTCAAACAAGTTACCCAAACGCCTTGTTAGTTCAGTCATAACTGATCGTTTTGTTCACGACAACTGGACGTATTTGACCTAGAAGAAGCCTGCCTTATGGCATCTCCGCTCATCTTTCCTTCCTCCATGATGTACATGTATGCATATCCTCAATTCGTAGGTGTACAGTACACTGCAATACGTTTACTGGAGTTACTCAGAGAGTTATACTGGAATGTTTGCTTAGATTCCGAGATGTATTTGACCTACCTACCTATGTAGGTTAGCACGTTATATGTATGTATCCGCTTATTTCACGACTCTATTGCATGTAGCATTGTAATTGCTACACCATATCATAGTAGCGCAAAAATCATGATTTTACAGATATTTTGCGTAGGGATAATAAATATAGCTTCTTTGATTGCCTGAAAAAATTGCCAATTATATGGTTGATATATCTGTCAAATAAAAAAGTTTACAGATTGTTATTGTTTAAAAATTGTGATTGGCAAGAGTTTAATATTTATGTATAAGCATTTTTTAGAGCCTAGCAAAGTGTAAAGTTCCGATCGGATGTGTGATAAGCACTCACAAACTTCAAAGCTACGCAAGTTCAAAGCCGGTTTTTTAATTTTCCGCACTTAGAAAGCTCTAGAACACAACGAAGCCAAGAGCCCTCGGTTTGCGCAACAAGTAAGGTAAGTACGAAAACAAAGTCTGGAATACAGGTATATTAAAGCTGAAAGAATCTTATTTC
Source organism: Helicoverpa zea (assembly GCF_022581195.2). Taxonomy (NCBI): domain Eukaryota; kingdom Metazoa; phylum Arthropoda; class Insecta; order Lepidoptera; family Noctuidae; genus Helicoverpa; species Helicoverpa zea. Next base: position 3,021,941 of record NC_061468.1, read on the forward strand.
TTTTTGTTAAAATAAAGCCTCAATGACACTTCACATATCTGGAGACTATTATGAACCTACTCTTTATTTCGCCATTCACGACTCTTCAAACTGTGGCTTATCATGAAATATTGAATTCTGCTCATGAAAAATTGAATTCTGTTCTTGAATTGGAGGGTATATATTATGTAAGCTTTTGACTCATTTTCTTTCATGTTTTTCTTATGATTATGCGCTACATGACATCTTTTATATCTCACTATTCCAAGAATCAAAAAAAGTTATGTATTGATTATGACCTACTCATAGTCAAAGGATGAATTTGCACGAATAATTCTAGTCGAAGTAAAAAAAAATGCAAATAAAACCAACCTATTCAATAAAACATTTTGAACCATTTGCCACAGCCCTAATAATCTAAAATTTTATACTAAAGGGAAGGGTCATATCTAGGGATTGCAATCCGGTCCGGCGGATCCGGTAATCCGGCGGATCCGGCGTGTTTTTGGACCTACCGGATCCGGTGAGGCGGCGCCGGATCCGACTGCCGGATCCGGTAAAGCAAGAAATCGCGAGCGCGAGCGCGACGTTGCCATATCGCTAGACGTCCGCATCTGATTCCATGTCATTGTCGATAGAAAAAAAAATAACATTAAAAGAGGAACTGGAAAATCAAATCCTGCAAGAAAAAAAAGGGTATAGGGGGAAAGTTATAGCTAGAAAAGATACAGATTTTGAGAAAATCCTTAAAAAAGAAATGAATGGATATGAAGTAGAAGGAGTAAAAGGAAAACACTTATCGCTTATCTACGATTACATAATGGCAATCAAACCAACTAGTGTAGAGGCAGAAAGGGCCTTCTCTGCGGCAGGCTATATATGCAGTCCCATCAGGAGCAGATTGGGGGATACTACAATCAATACTATATGTTTTCTTAGATCGTTTTTCCAGGCCAACAAATAATATTTACTTGAATGTTAAAAACAAGTAGCATTTAGTTTTGCAATGCAACTAAATGAGATATTTAATTGCATTGCAAAACTAAATGCTACTTGTTTTATTTTTTAGGTTTAGGAGCTGAAGCTGATTTTATAAGTACAAATTTAAAAGACTGTTTTCTTTAATTAAAACTATATAGATTATTAATAAGAGTTTAATAGTATTATTAGTTATTACTTAAGTACTTTCAGATACTTACATGCAGCAAGTCAGACTGATTAATTACTTTACAAATAGTACCAAAAATTACAATTAATGCTAAGAAATATAATTAAAAGTGATTTCATTTTCCATCAACGTGTTTTCATTTTCTTTTTATGTGCTATTATCAAAACTAAATGCAAGGCCCTAAGTAAGTTTAAAATCCGGCCGGATCCGGCCGGATCCGGCCGGATTGGCGTCAATCCGGTGAAATCCGGCCGGATTGAAAATTATACCGGATTGCAATCCCTAGTCATATCTGATGGAACATGTGTCGCGTATTAGTGGTCGCGTAACGCCAATACAATCAAATATAGCTACTATATAACATTCAATCTTTCACACATAACCGATGATGTGTTAGTGCATCGATCATACGTTCACGATACGCTTGACGCATTTCCCATCATGTATAGGAGAGTTGCCTATATTGTACCAGTTAACAAACTTCACAAGCTACCACAAAAACTTCTTTATTTTAAGGGAATGTATTACTATAAATAAAAAGGTTGTTCTATTAGCAATAATTTTGTATTGAAAGAAAATGAAGAATTTCAAAAATATATATGAAAATTAAAGTTTTTAAAAAAGTCTCAAAAAGTACAATTTAGGAAACCGGTTTCCTTAATTGTACCACAGGTTTCCTAAATTGTACTTCATATTCTAAATGAGATTAAAGTGATTCTTATTAACTAAAAGTACAAACATGTTTATGAAAAATATTATTCTAAATATTAGTTGATAAAATAAAATATGGAAAAGTATTTGGAATTAAAATTTCATTTTTCGGTTTATTTTTCAAACAATCTAAGGCCTTTTTTAAGTCATCTTGTGTCTTTTATAATACTTTTTATCTTCTCCAGACATCTGAAAACATTTCAATCTAGTACACGTAAATATTTCATTTACGTAAATTGTACCGGTACATTTTATTGGTAGGTGCCAGGTGTGGTAACACCTGGTACAAATTAGGCAACTCTAACTTTTAATTTTATTTGAACCGGCATTATAACCTCGAAATGCTTAACATAAAACAATAGTCTCAAAAAGGGTCACTAATATGTCTACTTTCCAAAAACATACATAACAGTTGCAGTGTATTTACCGTTGCTACAAGAAATCCTTAGGTAAACACCCATAAAACAATACTAGAACGCCGCAAAACATATTTTTGTTTACTACAATTTACTCTGTTGTGTGTTATCGAATCCAAAATGGCAGCGTTTGCATCATTTTGGTAGTACTGCTTTTTGGTGTTACCCATTTAAAACTAAACATTACAGTTTAGTAGATTTTGAGGTGGTACAATTTACGAACCGGTCCAATTTATGCAACTCGACCCTATAAACTTCCCTTACAGCTAAAAAGCTTACCTATCAACAGCGATACAAATAAGCACGAAGCTGGAGAGGTATAGCCCGAAGGTCCGGATGAACATCATGACCCGGCACATGAGGTCTCCGGCCAGCCACTGCACGGTGCCTGCCCACGCGATCTATACTGAATTACAATAGTATAGCTAACTCACCTATCAACAGCGATACAGATAAGCACGAAGCTGGAGAGGTATAGCCCGAAGGTCCGGGTGAACATCATGACCCGGCACATGAGGTCTCCGGCCAGCCACTGCACGGTGCCTGCCCACGCGATCTCCAGCGGCATCATGAGGAATGTCACCTGCAACAACACTGCGATGCGTTTCATTTGCTGCTTTAATTACGGCCCTTCTTAAACTTTATTGGCCATACTACAAAAACTTTTAAACGTCTGTTGGACGCTTGTCTAAAAAAATGTCAAATTATGACGTTGAAATTAGGTCCATTTTGCAGCCACACTTTTTTTTAGACAAGTGTTAAGCAGGTGTTTAAGGTTTTGTAGTAAGGCCATTTTTGGCCTGGAATTGTCGATATGACGTCACTATGGCTCTTCGTACATACAAGTTTCATCTTTTGAAATAGGTATGTTTAATAAAATGAGTGACGTTATATCGACAATTCCAGGAGTCAAGCATTCAAAAACGCAGCAACGCCAAGCTTTGCGCATTAGAAAAGTTTGTCGGACTCATTGTAAGAAAGGCACTCACAAAGTCTTAAATTTGTATGTATCAAAAATAGTTATTTGTTATACAAGAGTGCAAAGTTGCTTTTTAACCGCGTGCTCAATTTTGATGACCGAGCAAGCGAAGGATTCTAAAATTGAATCCTGAGCGATAGCGAGGGAATCAAAAGAGCAAAGGTGAAAAATCTTTGCACTCGAGTGCAACACGTAACTTTTCATCCCACCTCATCGAGGAAATGCAAAAAAAACAAAATGGCGCGCACATATGAGTATCAAATTAAATAGAAGTACGTATTTAAGTTCATTTACTTGAAATAGCAGTTTAAAAATGAAACGAGGTTAAAAATCTATGTAAAAACAATAATAGAAATTACTTAATTAATTGAATAATTATTTTAAGCAGTATTTTATTTACTTAATATGTATTTGTTTGAAAAGTCTTATCAAGATTGTCACAAATGGAGTATTGCACACGATGTTCTAAATTCAAATCACTTTGCCGCTCTAGAGGATAAAAACGGCTTTTGCGCTCAGATACCAAAGGGTAAAACTACTCTTTCCGAGATGGTGGGATGAAAAAAAATTTGTTCGCCGGCCTGGGAACTAGTAAGCAAATTAACAGATAGATAAAAATTGCGAATTGATATTAAAGGTACATTTCCGAGGTATGGGGTATCGCACGACTGGCATATACCGCATGTGGTTAAATCGGATTAATACACAGATTATAGCCGCACTCGACAGATTTCATTTTTAAGATTTTTCTAGTAATAAGCTTAAATAAATACGTTATCATCATTACTAGATGTTTCTTGCAGTTTTCTCCTGATACATCATTCTTCTTGCTATCAAATGAAAGTAGTCAATAAACCTTGAAAGCTTAGTTTACAAACAAACTCACTCCTAGGTTTATGATTTCAAGTAAGAATTTAACACAGCCAGTTTCATAACTCCAATGTTTGGGTCCGCCTAAAGTAAACTACTAAACACAACTTCGAGTGAATAAATGATTCAGGAAACACGGAAATAAATTCACAGAATGTAAATAAAAACGAACTGGGCTCTATTTGGAACTTTATATGTACGGATAAGGTAAAATCTTTCAAAAATAAAAACGTCTGAACTAAAGACCTCCTTCTGTTTGAGAAGACGTTTAAATCTATATCTATACTAATATTATAAAGAGGAAAACTTTGTTTGTTTGTTTGGTTGTAATGGATAAACTCAAAAACTACTGGACCGATTTTAAATATTCTTTCACCATTAGAAAGCTATATTATCTGCGAGTAACAAGGGCTATATTTTATCCCGGTGCGGGCAGTAGCTCCCACGGGACGCGGGTGAAACCGCGGGAAAACGGCTAGTATTACATAATCGTGCTACACAGTACCTCTCTGCCGAAACACATCAATCATTGAGCTACACGAAAAGAGTTATGGTAAAATATAAATAACAGTTAAGGGGGATGAATACAACAAAAAATATCGGGCCTTATTTTTATTAACTTTTAAAATTAACAGCGGTGCGTAATCCCACAGTGAAGCTTTTTAGTTAAATCATTTTAATCTGCTGCGCATTCAATCCTTTCGTTCCATTGTTTTCTTGTGTACGTAAAAGGTAAAGATAAAAAACCAAAGCTTCGTTAGCCTGCATCTATGCTTGTTCTACAAAACATGCCTCAAATCACACCTTTTTACTGATTGTGGTATACTTATTCCGCGCACGTAGAAAAATATGTTCACAGGGCCACGTGAACAAAATTCTATGAGCTTGTTCACGACACGAAATAATATCAATCAACGTCAATAGAGGGAAAATATGTTTTATCACAGCGGCGGTGAACCGAAATGTGAAAAAATAATGCACAAAATGAAGCCTTCACGAGAAAAATCGAAACTACAAGGATTCAGTACACACAACCAGGTGTTCTTTGCAATTGTGTGTAAGCAGAGTATGTATAACAAATATGTGTGATATAAATGTATGGTCACAGCATTATAAGGTTTGCCGTTATGGTACACGATTTTACTCTTCCAAAAGTACGCCTATATATTTTCGCAGTTTACTAATTTTAAAAATTGGAGCATCAGAAGCGAAATAATGATTATGTTTCATTTATTAATTTCTAAAACCATGTTTAAAAAAAACAGTAAAAATAAATTTCGAATAATTCAGTTGAACTAAGTATAAATAAAACAAGAGCTCGTTATGGATCGCGGCTATTTACCGCCAAGGCCTGATATTATAAGGTAAGTAAATTGTTTTAGAATCTACATAAATCTCCCTTTGAATGAATTGTTCAACAGACACCACTGTTTTGAGGTGATGGTTTTCTGCTCATTTTCTTCAGTGAGCTAATAGCTTATAGCAATAATTTATTTATTTAAAATACTTTTTGCACATTGTACAACGGCGGACTTAACGCCTTAGGTGTTCTCTACCAATCTACCTTAGGGTGGTCAATAATCTATTTAAAACGAATAATTCTTTACTCAATATAGGTACTTCAATCTTGTTCGTAATGTGTTGTTGTAGTGTAGGTAGTGGGTATATACGTGAAACTTTACGTTTAAACTTCTAATCAAGTTTGCAAGTTTTCTTTGCCATCCCTTACATTATATTATACAGTATACCTTCTAAATCATAATAACTGCCATACGTACTGTGGCTACATGCCTCAGCTGGGCAAACTTAACAGATAAACAAGCTTTCTTATAAAAATACCAGCATTCGCCGGCAGTTTCAATCAAGTTCCAGGCTACCTATTTATTGCGCGCTCAGCTCAAATAATTATTTTTACCTTCATTGATAACTGTGCGATCTAATACTGATTTTTCCTAATATTAGTATAGATTCTTCATTAATTTATCCTTCAAATTAGATATTAATTATTCAGGAATTAAACTTGCAAAATTTGATTTGTAAAGCCAGCCGTATTTTCCGACTATTACAGGTTCATCATCAAAAATCCACTATTCGATACCTTATCACAATCCTACTGCAGTGAATGTAAGCCCGTCTGCTTACGCATACAGCGTTAGAGTTAATGATATGATAGTAGATAGATAGACGGATCTGCTGTGACGTCTGTCTGTCTGTCGGGTCAGGTGAGGTTATATATTTATAAGCATAACTCAATCTATGGAAGAAAGCGTAGAGTCTGAGTAAAAGAGAGAATAGTAGTCGACTTGAGGCATACATTTCTTGATATATGTTGCATATTATTATTTCGGTAAGGATCGTAGTATAGAATTTTAGTCAAAGCCCAAATCTTGTTATTTATTTATTTACTTGAGGTATTACTCAGAAATGCACCTGTCTCTTTGCCAGTCTAGGTACTTCATGCATCATTAAAACAATTTGAAAACTTTTCACGAGGGTCCTATTTCATCCCAACCCCCCTTGGTTTCATCGTTAGAGTAAAGCCTAACTGACATATCAGTTTTAAAATTCTACCTACTACCTTAAGAAATTAACGAACTATTTAGACTAAAAATAACAACAACCCCTTACCATAAGATCGGCAACGGCTAAATGCATGAGCAGCACATCCAGCCTACTCGCTCTCCCCGCCCTCTTCCTCTTCATCAGCTGGGATAGTACCGTAAGGTTCCCCGTGGCGGACACCACCATCAACACACTGTACACTGTCATGGACACCATGTGGCCATGGTTGAATCTCATGTCCAGAGGCAGTTCGTCACTGGTGTTCAAGTGTGTCCAGTTTTTTTGAGAGGCCCCGCCGGGCCCCGACACTTTCTCGTCTATGTCCATGGTGGTTGCTATTTTGTATGGTGGTATGTGGATGACATCTTCGGTTGGTGGGTCATTCGTTGTTGTCTGTAAAGAAATAAATTGATTAGTTTAATAATTGTCAAGACGATAACACACTGTATAATGCAGAGTTATAAAAAAAATAGTTGGATGATAACGTATGGAACATTTTACTATAACAATAGTAAGAATAAAATAAAAACTTGTGTCAACATTTCTTAAAAAATAGTTTGACATCGTATTCACGAACGTTATAAACTGCCGTGTAAATAATTAGAGGGTTTCGTTTCTTAAAAATGGTTTTTAGTGAGTGTAAATGATTCTAACATAGAAAGGCTTTTATCTAACGTTAGGTATAAACTGCTGTTTAAGCAATTAGGTGTGTCGTTTCGTTAAAATCGACTTTAATGAATAAGTAAATGATGGCAACATTGAAAGACTTTTAAATATTTGAATAAAGTACATCCAGAAATATGCAGGTAAATTATTTTACACTTGTATTTCCTCGTAATCCTTTTTTTGGTTTCGTCCCGCTACGTTGCTACGGCGTAGCTGACGTAGCACTGCCTACGCAGCATCGTTCATCATTCATAAAGTGTATTTGATTTGCAATCGACTTCAAAAAGTTCAAGGTCATTTATTTATGGGTTAAACCGGGCTGATTTACCACATTCTTTGACGATGTCTAAGATTTTTAATATAAGTATGAATTATATACAAAAGATATAGCAGTAAATACGTTAGTAAAAATATTTTAAGACTATGCGCATACTACAGACTAAACAGATAGTCGACAGTTGACCCGGATGGTAGGCAAATATTTCGTTTAAGAATATCTTCATTCCAATCAAAGTTTTCAGTCGGTCTAAACACATAATCTTTATAATGTACGTACTACCATTCATCTTCACACTAATTTATGAGGCCAAGCAAATTATTGGCCGCCTTAATGTTTGTAATGTACGTATATTCTAAATCTTTATTGTTCTCCTCGGGATAAAATATGATAAAATAAATGTTATTATAAATACCAAAGATTTGTCTTCGTCAAAACCTAATCCAGACATTTAAGTCTTGCAAAATTCCGAGCGATCTAATTCCGTTGTAACAAAAAATGATTTATTTTTAGTTAAACATGAGAAAGCTTTTATATTTTGTGGCAAAAAAAAACTGATCTTTCTCGTGCCCTTGTCGGCTGAAAACGTCTTTGTTCGATAATAAGTACCCTGGGAAACTTCGATCAGGAATCTAGGGGAGCTCGGGGTTATAGTAAAAATTATTACGTAAAATGTTTGACTTATCCTACTTATATTATAAATGTGAAAGTTTGTGAGAATGTATGGATGTATGT